>NW_020664446.1:47689293-47689600 GCF_002925995.2 Terrapene triunguis | reverse complement strand
AGGAAGCCGGGGGTGCAGGGCCCTGAGTCCCCCCACACTCCGTGACACCATCTAACCTCCCCTTCTCCCTGCCCCTGACTGCCCCCCCGAACCTCCGCCCATCCAACCCCCCCTGCTCCCTGTCCCTTGACTGCCCCCCCCGAAACCCCCTACTCCTTCTCCAACCCCCCAGCCCCCTTACCGTGCCACTCAGACCATCGTGTCTGGCTTCGCGCAGCGCCTGACATGCTGCTGCATGCATGCCGCCATGCTCCCCGGCGGAACCACAGGCCCCCCCCCCCCCCCCCCCCCCCCCCCCCCCCCCCCC
>NW_020664446.1:47596808-47689193 GCF_002925995.2 Terrapene triunguis | reverse complement strand
AAAAAGTAGGATAAAATTGAGCAAGAAATGCTTCCCAGTGGTTATTAGCACTGGAATTGCTATTTTCAACAGAGATTGCCTTTTTTTTGTTTGTTTGTTTAAAAGGAAGACAGTGATATTGCATTGGCAAATTCCCCATAGAAAGAAAGAGTGGAACAAGAGAATAATAAAGACACCTCAACTTTCCGTCATTTATGTAGGACAGTCTTATAATATGCATCCAGATATCCTCCAATCACACAAGCTGAAAATTGTTCCACTTTACTGCAGTTCTGTAACCATATGGGAACCAATCCTGTCTGTGTTCTGTGCACATCGAAAATTCCTGCTGAATCGCTCCCAGGGCAGGTCAGTTATCAGTGACCCAGGGCTGCGGTGGAAGGAGGGTGCAGGTGAGGAGGGGGGGGAGCCCAGGGCTGGGGCGGCAGGAAGTGTGTGGGGGGGGTAATGGTGGGGGGGGGTAAAGGGGAGCCCAAAGCTGGGGAGGCAGGAGGGTGCGGGTCGGGGGGGGAGAGCCCAGGGCTGGGGCGGCAGGGGTGTGCGGCGAGGAGCCCAGGGCTGGGACGGGGGGGGGCAGCCAAAATTTTTTTTGCTTGGGACGGCAAAAAACTTAGAGCCGGCCCTGTCCACAAGCGCCTGGAGAACCATAGAGAAATACCGTTTCCGATTAACATACTTGGAGGCTAGGTGGGCTGGTGCCAGAATTGGAATTTGCGTCCCATCTATCGCCTCTCCGCAGTTAGGGAAACCCATTCATGCAAAGCCAGCCACAATGTCATGCACGTTACCCAGAGTCATGGTTCTTCGGAGCAGGATGCGATTAATGGCCCTGCAAACTTACATCAACACGATTCCAACGGTAGACTTTCCCACTCCAAACTGGTTAGTGACTGAACGGTAGCTGTCTGGAATCACCAGCTTCCAGATTGCAATAGCCACCCGCTTCACCACCCTCAGGGCAGCTCTCAATCTTGTGTCCTTGCGCCGCAGAGTGGGGGCAAGCTCATCACACAGTCCTATGAAAGTGGCTTTTCTCATCCGAAAGTTCTGCAGCCACTGCTCATCATCCCAGACTTGTATGACGACGCGATCCCACCACTCAGTGCTTGTTTCCCGAGCCCAAAAGCAGCATTCCACAGTGGTGAGCATGTCCATGAATGCCACAAGCAAGCTTGTGTCGTATGCGTTACTTGAGTCGATATCATCATCTGAGTCCTCACTGTCAGTTTGGATCTTAAGGAGCAACTCGACTGCCAAAAGTGATGTGCTGGCCACACTCGTCAGCATATTCCTCAGCAGTTCAGACTCCAGTCCCGCAGACCGAAAGGGAAGGCAGAGCGTGCAGCACAAAAAACTTTGAAAGATGGCGCCAAATGTGGACGGAAGCAGAGGGATTGCTGGGATGCGAACCGATGCATCACAGGGCGTTGGGACAGGACCCAGAATGCCCCGCACCCTTCCCACAAGCCACAGCACCAAATGGGAAGAGGTGCTTTGTGGGATAGCTACCAATAATGCACCGCTCCCAATGCCGCTGCAAATGTGGCCACGCCAGTGCGCTTGCAGCTGTCAGTGTGGACAGATTGCAGCGCTCTCCAAAGGCTGGTTTAACTCAAAGCGCTCTACATCTGCAAGTGTAGCCATGCTCTCAGTATGTAACACCAGCCTCAGTGGGGAGGGGGCCCTACCTGCTCTCTGCGCCCAGAAGGCACCAAGGACTTGGAGCTGGGATCAGTACTCTCCTGTGCTTTGTATGATTAAGTAAAACAGCATGAGTTAGGGCTTGTCTACGCTGGCAATTTACAGCACTGCAACTTTCTCACTCGGGTGTGAAAAAACAACCCCCTGAGCGCAGCAAGTTTCAGCGCTGTAAAACGCCAGTGTACACAGTGCACCAACGCTGGGAGCCACTCCTAGCGCTGGTAGCTATGCCCCTCGTGGAGGTGGTTTTTTTGAAGCGCTGCCGCAGCAGCAGCAAAGGCTTGCCAGTGTAGACTAGCCCTTAGACTCTGTGCAAGTTGTGCATTCACTGTTTCACAATTGCTGCGTGCCCCTGAGAAGGTTAAACTGCAAACCAGAAGCTTCAGACCTTTGGGGTTGAGTTCTGGGAGAAGACTGTATTCAACTAACTGGAGTATCTCGGGGGGTGGGGGTGGGATCAGTCCTGGGAGTCTATAGCAGGTGGGCTGTGGAGCTCCATTTCTGAGAAGGGGCAGCAGACAGAGTCAGTGCCTAGGAAATGTTCCAGAAAGGCCCAGGTAGGAATGAGTACTGGAGCCTGCTGAGGCTCCAGAAGGTCAAAACACCCAGTGATACAGAGCAGCAAAGGTTTGGATTCTCTTCACAACAGTGCTAGTGGATGGCCAAGATGGGACACTTGTGAGGACTGTGAAACCCTGTTCCTGCTCATAACAATGAAACTGCAACAGGAAAGTGGAAGGATGGTGTTACATACATGCCTAATACCTCTAACTAGAGAAATTCAGAACCTGGGATAGCTGTGGGCTGAATAAAGATGTAATCAATGCCAAAGCCTGCATTTTGGAGGCAAATTTTTCATCATCAGTAAGGCATATATATTTATAACGATCTTTAAAAATGGTTACACTTTTGACCTTTCAATGCTGATAAATGACAAACCTTTTGCAGTACAGACTTACTCTTCCCTGTCATCACTTTGCATACTATCTCTCACACATTTAGGTTCTCAACACTTTATATCTTGATATCTGGAACCCTCAATTTGTAGGAGGTGGACAGACTGACCTCTGCTTACCCTGATGAAATACTGTGGTACAGTAAGAAACAGCTAAATTATGGCTTCATTTTTTCCTCCCATCTATTCTTGTTGGTGGTAGATTTTGAAGAAGCAGATTTACACAGATGAAAGGGTCCAACAACAAAAAGCTGGTAAGATATTTTCAAAGCTTTTTGTGTCAGCCATTTTTGATTTTTTAAAAGGACCCATAGAGAGGAACTTTTAAAGATGGTCATGTGCACACTCTTCCACTTCCTTCCTTGTGTGGTGAAATACCCCCTGCAGGAAATGTAATGAATGTGAAGAAACGGAATTTGAATTTGTACTAACCTCCCACAGCCAGCTGTGCAACCAGTCTGTTCTTGTCTGGGGTCATTTTGTGTTCATAAACTCTTTGGGTAAAATTTAACCCACAGAAAAGGTTACAAAGCAGTGTTTGCAGGCCCTGCAATACTAATGCTGCTGTCCTGGGAGCAGCAGGCAGTGTAAGAACTACTTCCAGCATATGGTTACTAGGCAACCATAATAGCAGCCTGTGGGTTCACTCCCTGCTCTGTTCTACCCAGAGAGTGAGCAAAGAAGCAATAAGATTATTTGTGCTGTGCACATTTTGTGCTTCTGGTTCTTATATGTATTTTGTTGTGGGAAACATGTTTGAAAGGATTTGTTGTTGTTTGTCCACAATATAATACAACTGATCTGGGCCTGTGAAAGATTGATGTCTTCCAAATGTTGTTCAGATAAAGACACCATGTTGATGACACCACACACAGCATATCCTCGGGAGCCAAAACATCTTACCGCGTTATAGGTGAAACCGTGTTATATCGAACTTGCTTTGATACTTTCAAGCAAACTACAATATTTAAAACAAAGGAACATAAGAAGCAGCTTTGTTGCTATAATTCTGGCTCTTTCACCAGCAAGGAATACTATAAAAATGAATTTATAATTGCTTAAATGGATGTGTTTGTTGGATATTATATATTATTTGCATGGTGCTCCAGAAAAGGTACAGATTTCAGTTTTAATTACTCAATCTTGGTTATACATATCTTTTATGTGTTTATTGTAAATTCACTGATATTTTTAACAAACCACTTATTTGAACCTTATACCTCTAACTGCCTAGGTAGTTAGCTGATTTTTTAAAATAAACATCCCAGTTCACAAGTACCCAACCTCTTAAAAATCAGTATAAAAACTGACTAATGGAGTCTTGCTTCTCAAACGCAATATTCAGAAATAATTGTTAAGATTAGAATTTGCCTGAAAACATCAAATTTTAGCTATGTTTAGGAACAGTACAGGTACTTAGTTTGAACCAAAGGAGCGTTTAACTAAAGGGGAAAAAAAAATCACACATTTCCTTGTATCTATTCCATTGTGCCTAGATATTTAAGAACACTCAATTTAAAACCCCAGAAATGTCTACTATAGGAAAAACTTTTTTTTATAAAGCATTATTTAATATTATACAATTTGCTATCATGTTTTTCGAGAAAAGGCAAGCTTAACATTGTGTTTGTTGAAAGGAAAAATATACGTACCGCCTTGTTACACTGAGATTTTCCCCTCATAAGGAGTAATTTTCAAGTCAATGTACTGCTTAATACATGGTTGAGTTTTCTGTATCTTACTATTTTTTCATTCAGTTGTGCGCTTTAGTACTATTAACCTACATATTTATACACCGATTTTTCTTGAATACTGGAAATTCCTTATGATGAACTCAAACATTGTGAAACTTAGTTGTAGTGAGTTAAAGTCTGTCCTGAATTTTTCAGTTCATAACAATGTGCAATTTGCAGATTTATAGTGAACCTCTGCTTAGTGTGAATTTCTGTGAAATATACAACTTCACTGTAATATACCATACTATTAATGTTTTATAGATTGGAATGTGTTTGATGACACAATAGTATGCATAAATTTGTTATTCTTTAAAGAAAATTTTAGATAAATACAATTACTATCGTGCTATCATTTTCAAGCTGGGGCTAAATGGTGCAGTGTTGTAGAATAATATACTAGATGGATATCTGATGACATGTTGAAATCTTTCAGTCTACAATAAAAGCAACCATAAAATTACACCGTTTGGCAATCTCTGCGCAAGAGAAGCCCCAGAGATAATTAGTAGGACTGGTGAAAATCTGAACTTAAGTGAAATTTTAGAGCTGCATGCGGAAGCATACCCAACTCAAACTAGTATTAGCGGGTAATTTTCTAAATGCTTGCAAGTTTTTGCCTTAAAAAAAAAAAAAAAACAACTTAATATGCATTCATACCACACATAACCGTATACAGTACACCTGCACTATAACGAACCCCTGGGGATCCAAGCCATTTGGTCGTTATCGCCAGGGGTTTGTTCCAGGGGAAGACCCCTGCTGCAGGGTGGGGAAGTGGGAGAGGACTGCTGACACCTTGAGCCACGCAGCCAAACCCTCTGGCTCCCATGGGGCCCCTGCTGCTTACTGCTCCGGGGGCGGAGCTGTCTGCCCCCTACCCACCCCTGCTTGTGGCCCCAGGGTTGGAGGAGTTGTCTGCCCCCCTCTGAACCCCTGCTTGCAGCCATGGAGGAACTGTCTGTCCCACCATTTGGAGCACTGGGGCTGGAGGAGCTCTCAGCCGCCTCGCCGCAGCAGGTGGGGCTGGAGGTGGGATCCAGGTACCAAGTTCGCTATAGCCCAAGGTTTACTATTGTGAAGGGCATTATAGCAAGGGTGTACTATATTTTAATGGAAAATATAAACAGTTTTAAAGTACATTTGCCATATTTTGGACCCAAAGTACAAAAAATATTGAATTTGTCTTATGTATCACATTTCATACTCATATGTGTTCATTATAGATATATAGTAGAATAATGAATGTATAGCAAACATTTTTATGCCCACCACTTATTGTATGTAACAAGACAGAATTTACGTCATTGCTAAACCGGTTTGCCTCAATCCTCTGTTTAAGTTTGACTTTTCCCTAGAAGCAAAGAGTCTTGCCATAACAAGGAAATACTCGACTAACAGGCCTGACCATCCCAGATTAATGAATGAGAGTTGCACTCAGTCACACAAAAAATTTTCAGGTAAGAAATAATACCTGCTATGTCCTTTATACAGCAATCAAAATTAAAACTGCAGGTGTGTGATTGGTAGGCAATCAAAAATTATAGGGTGGTGATTACTGCATTACATGTTCAGGATCTTGTAGGCACAAATTATAAATGAAGGACCTCAAAGCAACTTCTTATTGATCTGTGAAGAAATGGACTGACTTGCAAGCAGCACCGATACAGACGTGAAAAATGGAAATCCTATGATGACAACAAACATAGATGTATTACGTAAATGCACATATGAAGCGCAAGATTTACTAACCAAGTAAGAAGATGAAGGTGCTATAAGAATCACCAGATGCTGTGATTTAGCGAGTATATGTATCCCATTTTTTTGAAAAATAAGTACATTTAATGCTTGTGAAAATGCTGGCTCTACTATCACAGAAACTAAAGTTTACTGATCTACACAGCAGATATGGGTGGCATAGGAATTTGTGGCTCAAAATCCCTCAGTTAATGTGCCTCTAACCCTGTTCTGGAGTGAATGCTTCTAGAGGGGAGAATAATTTAGTTTCCTTGCCTATTCAATCCTTATCCTTTCTGCTAAGACTAAAAGGATGCCCATTGTGCTGTTTTGTCTGGCTTGAGCACTCATCTTGAAATTGGACTAAGACAACAACCTCATTTCATCCAGGCCACAAGACAGATGGGAATGCGTTTCATAACAACTGATCTGAACTGATCTGAGCAGGAGTCATACCAGTGATCTACAGATGAAAGGTTCTAGAAACATCTATTTCCTAATAGTAACATTCTGATGCATATGCTCATTATCTTAATTACAACAGAAATGGGCCAGAGGTTGAAGCACAGGATATGAAATTTGATGGAGTCACCCCACGCAGGTTTAAATCATGCTTGTTTTGACTGTCACTAGGATTTTGGCACCCATGTGCCTAAATACCCTTTGAAAATGAGATTTAGGCTCTTAAATAAGTTAGGCATTGCAGCAATCAGCACAGCATGCCTAAATACCTTTAAAAATCTGGGCCAATGGGGCTGAAACTAAGTGCTCAGACTACCATCATGATATGTGGCCCAAAAAAAAGGAGGGAGGTGAGTCTAGTTCACCATAAAGCTTTAAAACAGTCTAGGATTCCAAACTGAAAACACAACATTGTTAGAGTCCAAAACAGAGAGTTAAATATATTTAGGAAGGATTAAAATAGATATATGTTTGCATACTTGGGTTCTTAAGTTCTCCATTCAGAAATGGGTTAATGGCATTTTAGAACGAGCAGGAGAATAAACTTTTCTCCTGAACTCCACAACTCTTACCTCTGTTGTTTCTAGAAAATAAGACGGAAGGCATTTCTAAAAAACGATGAAAATAGAAACTAGTTTAGACTGTATGCTCCTTCAGGCAGGGAAGGAGCTCTCATCTATTTTTTCAAGGTGCTCTGGGACACCTGTCATTGGCTGCTTTCGGAAGACAGGATACTGGGCTAGATGGACCTTTGGTCTGACCCAGTATGGCTGTTCTTATGATGTATTTTACAGAAGGATTGCTTTATATCCTAGGAACGCTACTATTCAATATTTTTATTCGCACAGTCTAAACAAAATAATTGGTCATGAGACTACACTGTCCCTGGAAATGGGGGGAGGGATGTGCTTCTGAATACTGTTCACAAAATATATGCCAGTAACAGCTCATTACTTAAGTCAACAAATAATTACTGTAATGAAATCTTCGTTCAAGTGGTCAGTGAGCTCAGCATCTTGGTATACAGCACACAAAACATACAAAATGTATCCAGTTAGATCTAGAATTTAGGGTTCCATCAGTATGTTAAAAAGTCTCTAATTTCAGCAATCTGTTGGTTACCATGTTAGTGAAATAGTAATTTAGATTCTTATTGTAACCAAGTAATTTTAATTTGATGGTTCATAAATTGGGGATCTCAGTCCAGCAGTGGACAGCTGAGATGCATGGAACAATAATTTCTCTCTCACTCACAGTGGTGACCCTCTCCCTGTCAGGAGGAGGAACACTGGAGGGAAAGGTTAGAGAAATCTTATACTAGTGTCCACTATATGTTATTGCTCATACTAGAGAGACCAGGTAGGTGAGGTAATATCTTTTACTGAACCAACTTCTGTTGGTGAGAGAGAAGCTTTCAAGCTACACAGAGCTATTCGTCAGGTCAGCTTTGTGTAGCTCAAAAGCTTGTCTCTCTCTCTCACCAACAGAAGTTGGTCCAATAAAAGATATTACCTCACCCACCGTGTCTCTCTAAATCCTGGGACTGACACAGCTACAACTCATACTACGCCTTTTCAGTGAAAATAGGAATTCAGTTTCTGATATCAACAATCTGGCACAAAACTCCTCTCTTTAAAATAATAAGTAAAAGTATCTGGGAAACTAACTCCTCTTATGCAAGAAAATAAGAGATTGAAATGTCTTCTAAAGACAAATCAAGGATTAACAACTCCAGGTCAGAAGATGATCCCGATTCTAGTGTAAACGAAAAACTCCTAAACCTAAAAGCAGTCTTAGAAAAAAATTCAATGCAGCATCTTTAACCTTCAAATACCTATTTTAAAAATTTAAGAGATACAAATATGCTACGAGATAGTGTATCCTACTTCTTTCCATGCTGTAATTATAATAGAATATTAATTATAAATAATTATGACGTAGCCAGCATTTCATGTGACAAAGGCACATTTTCCAAGAACTACTGTATTACTTCTATACTGATTTACCACCCCAAACAAAACTCACGTTTTTTTGGGGCAAGAACAAAGCCTCCATGATGCCTATCCACTACACTTATTGCATGGCTAGGTGACTGTCAACTCACCAGAAATCAGATTGCTTTACAAGATGCAACATTCTTCCTCATACATTGACTTTTGCTTTGGTGTAAATTTGCTCAGATTGTTCTCTGGGAATCCAAAGCAACCTACTGCCAAAATAAGGATGCTTGCCACAAATGGAATAGCAAGATTTAAGGAAATAAGTTCTCTCTCATGCAAAGCAAAAGACAATTAAAGCAGGCATTTTCTTAGTAAACTAAGAACAAGTTGACTCAGACAAATAGTTTTGAATTTGTTTAGGTTCTCAAATATTAGTGATTCACGACAAAAGCATCAACCATTAAGTGATCTATATAGGTCTTATTTCCATTTTATTTCTTTAAGCCATGTATTTGGAAAAAATACTACAGTAATTTTGAAGGAGGGAGGAACATTATTGTGGTGTTGATCAGCCATTATCAATGTCTCTCAAACAGATTCAAAGTATTAACTTTGTATAACCTACAATAGACAGACAGCTTATGGCAACTTTGTGTTGGACTGATTATATAGTCAGAGGTTAAAAACAAAACAAAAAAAAAAATCAGTATTCTATCCCTTTATATTTACCATGGAAGAAATGTTTTGAAATCTTATCTTTAAAGAAAATCAAATTATATTTTTCTAAGGATTCTGGTGACTAGATCCCTCAGAAACACCATGTCTTAAACACATACATAAGTACATACTGAAAGTACTCTTCTAATTTATTAGGGCTATGATTAAGAAATCCGGAATGCTGGAATTGTGAAAACAAACTTAGAAACAGCAGCAATTATCCATTTATGTCACCCAAGAGGGAGGAATCAGACTATTTTTAAAAAGAAAATAAACTATTGTAATTCAGTCTTAAGAGAAGAATAAATAATCAAGTATAATTGCACTACTTGAGTTTCAGTGACCAAAGCACAGCTCCAGAAGAATAGACAATATACTGTTATCTACTCCACAATTAGCTGTATTGATTAACTTTTAACAAACAGGTTAGCAATTTTATTTTGAAGGAGGATCTGTGACACATTATATGTAGTTTTTTTCCCTTTACAGATTCACCACTAAAGTCTGTGAAATGGTGAGCACTTTGTTTCCACTGACCAACGGGAAATGAATGGGCTCAACATTACACAGGATTTGGCCCATAAAAAGCTTTTTAAAAATAAGGCACATGGGATTCAATTAAACTAGATGACTTGTACTTGTACACTACCCATATTTCTTACCTGATAGGGCTGAAAGGCACTATCTTCAGTTACAAAATCCAGTTGTTTGTCCACAAGGAATTCTACTGCAGTGATTGAACTGTACACACTTTTTCCAACCAAGGGCTTGAATGTCTGAAAAAATAAAATTAACAAAGCTAAGAATTTCAAAGAACCAAGATAAGGTTTGGCTCCTCCTTTACTCCATTGTTCCAGCAAATATAAAATCATGTGTTATTTATCAACCAATGTTTCATATGATAGCCATTATTTCTTTAATCAAAAACCCAGTTAATGCTTAATTATTTCTTGCTCATTCAGAACAGCTAGTCATTTAAGATACCCTGAACGTATTTTGCTTGTTTGTTTGCGCTGTCAGTGGAAAGACTAGGGTGAGAACACAGAAGTGCAATACATAGTCTTCCTTGTCCACATTGTTGTTGAGCAAGAGTGTATTTACCACAGAAGATCAATGTTCCATTTCAGAGTGCTGGATTGTACCCTAGCTACACAGTTGCATATTCAGGTCGCCTCTTTCAGCCTGCAGGTCAGGCTTGCACAGCAGCATCTGCTTAAGACAACATGGTGGAAGGAAATGCAGGCATGAGACTGCACGCTTCATCTCTGCTGAATTCTCTTCCACCATGCTTCGTCAGTTTCCCCACTCTCCTGTTTTCTGCCGCTTATATTGCCTCTCCTACTTTCATCTTCCCTTCTACACTCCCTCCAAGCTACATTATTCCTTCCCCTACCAGCAATCAGACTCAGCTGCTCCAACACAGCAGCCTCAGACAGGACAGCTTCTAAGCCTCCAGTGACACGCTCTTCTCTCTCCTTGGAGGGCTTCTTCCACAGTTAGAGAGAACTATCAGCTCCTGCACACTGATTCAGAGAATGATGTGCTTGTTCCAAGTGGAAATTCTGCTGCCTCCTCTGGCCCCAAAATGCTTTAGAACTCTCCCATTTAGTGCAGGAAGGAGAATCTTACAGAGAATGAGTGGGAAGAAAGTATAACTGGGGAAGAAGGTTCCCCTTGAGCAGTCACACTGATCTGTGGGGGTGGAGTTTCCTGGACCAGAAAAAGTACAGTGACAGTGTGACTGGACAGGGGTGTACCAAAAGAAGGAGTCAGATGAGAAATTGGTGAGAGGGAATCCCAGGAAAGTGACTGAGGGTAGCAGAAGGAGATATGATGAGGTTGTGAAAATGCGCTGACAGCAGAAAGAGGAAGTGATTAAGGGACTGGGGGAAGACAAGAAAGGGAACTTTCAGCAAAGACAAAGTGCACAATGCAACAACAAAAAGAAGGGAAAGAAAACAGATGAAGAAAACTGTACAAGATAGAAAATCAGGAATGAGGGAATACAGGCAATGAAAAGAAAATACATCAAAACAGAGAGCATAAGGTAAGTATACAGGAAGAAAAAGGAAAAAAAATAAAACACCACACACACACTCAAAATGTATATGCCACATATGCGAGAGAGTATGTGTGCAAGTGAGGGCGAACAGATAGCTAAAATAATGTGCCTGGGACAATCACACACAGAATTTTACTTTGGTCACCTAAACAGTTCAGCAATCATAATCTACACTGATATGTTAAACATGAAACAAGAAAAACGCCATTAAAATGTTTAGTATCTCACCAACCAGGCAGGAACTTCTCCATTATGAATTACTGTTCCACAACATGACATGTTGAATCAGTCTCTCCAACCCCCCGCCCTTTTTTTTTTTTTTTTCAGTTGGAGTGCAAATCAGAAATTTCACACTTGCTTTATTTATCTAAATCCAAATAGGAATATACTATGAAATCATCTTAAAAAGAGACTTATTTCTTCTTGAGAAAGCATACACTGGACTAAACTTCTCTAAAATAATAGAAATGGAAACAAAACCCCACCCTCCTAAACACTTCCTTTTAGAGCTGTTCTAAAGTACAGAATGAAGTCTGCACAAAACTCAACTGGAAGGCAAAATTAACTTCACTGTTATTCATTTACAAATTAAGAATACCATCACCAGAGGTTACTATGTTTTATTAGGGTGTTGTCGTGTTACTGTTATCGGTAAAAAAATAAAAAAACCCCGCAGAGCTTAATAGGTCTGGCACTTATACAGCAAATGAGGAGACATATTCCCAGAGCCATGTATTAGTTTATTTTAACTATGTCCTGTTTGGGGGAAGGGAGCTACTTTCTCTATATTTACCATGCAGATTTAGCATGCTACATTGCTCGTTTCTGTATTTTCTTAATTATAACCCCTTCTATTACCGTCTCTGAGAAGGAAAAAAATTCACCAGCCAATCAGTAGTCCTCAAAAGTATGATAGCTATAGGAGATTATTTGGGGGAGGGGGGGGGGGAAATGAAGATTAGAAGGGGCAGAAGGAAAGGAAGAGACAGAGAAAGGAAAGAATGTGCTGGAATGTTGGGCAATCATGGATCCTCAATGGTTGGTAATTATGTAACTTCTAATGCTTTACAGAATTCCTTTACTCAAGTTGTTTACATATAACTGGCCTTGGAATAGGTAGTCTTTTGAGCCAGTAAAGAATGGAGTTCAAACCCTATAATCTGGAACAAACCATATGTGCCAAAATACAGTTTTAAAGAACAAGCAGATTAATTTAACAATTCTGATGGTTTAGTTTTTCTATTTACTGATTAGCATCCGCATATTTACATATATTCTATTTCTTCTTCAAACTGATTTCTTTACATTGCCTTAAAAATTTAAGTCAACAAAAATGATTCTGTATACATATATCTGTACATAGTTTTTTTTTTTGTTTAGTTAATTACATTCTATCTGGAGTGTGACATAATGTTTGTCTTTGAGCAATACTACATAGTAAGTTACATATAAAACACCAGTTTATCTGATTGCATGTATTATATGAACTGATCTCAAATCATATCTGTGAATGTGGTTCTCTACTCAGAAAAGTAATTTAATACCTACTAATTTAGTTTCTCTAACCCCCTTAATAGGCCAGCCCAGACAGTCTGGGAATATAAGTCCTCCTACAAGCAGACAGACAGAAAATAAACCAAAACTGTGCAATGCCACACCTCCTTATAATAGGGGTGGCAGGCCAGCTGAATGTGCTTAGTTTGAAATTTCCCAAGCAGTAATGGAAAACATTCTTATATAAAACATCTATAAAGAGAAGTCAGAATTCTTGGAAAAACAGTCCAGATTCCATCAACTCAGTGAGACTCCTGAACTGGAATATAGTAAGAGATTTGGAGAAGCAAAGCATCAAGTAAAAACACTGTCATTCTTCAACTGTTTCTTCATTTTTCTACCTGCCAGCCCAGACAGTGGGAATTCCAATAAACAGTATCTCACGCCACAGAAGACATAAAACGAGTAAAAAAAAAAAATTTTTTTGAGAGACTAATCAACTACAGCATGTAGGACTCAGCTACCAGAGGTTAGCAAGTCAAATATATAGCGACAAGAAAATATATACAAGGAGGTCCAAGTGGCCTCTTTACAAGACTGTAGAGAAAAAGCTTCTTTACAAACCAGAGTAAGTCTCTTGAGAACCATGTCTATATGCTGGAAGTGGGAAAAACTGAACATCTTCAGCCTGCAACCAATTCTCCTTTACACAGGCAACACCACATAGCTTTCCCTTTTTATTTCTTGTAGCCATATGCTTCTAGGACTTAAAACCCTAAAGGCCTCAATTAAGCAAAGCACTTAAGCACATACTTAAGTCTATATCTATTCAAAACAGCACATAAGCACATGATTAACTTTAAGCAACATAGGACTTTGGAGTTTTTCTTAATTGGTGCCTCCACTCCTGTTTACTTTTACTGCATTGTGATCGAGTGCTTCGCCAAAAGAAGTTCCATGAATACAAATGCTTTAGTTTCTTTATTACCAATGTCATTAATATTTAATATATATAGTGCCTAAATTGACTTGCTCCTTCGTTACATCATCAAATAATGATTAACACAGCTTTGTATCAGTGCATGCAGCAAAGTACCTGCGTGGAGGGGGCATATAGCATAGCTCTCAGGCTGATAACACCATGCAACTTTCAGGCTTTTGTGACCTTGATGCAGAAATTGGGTGGATTAACATATTTAAAAAATTATTCTCGTTGCCTAACAGAGGTTCTCAAACTTTTTCATATTGTGGGTCTTGTAGACAAATTCCCCTCACCTCTGCAATCACACAAACCATCTCTCCCATTTATGTTCACAGTACCCCTGTAACAACTATAGATATTGCTTACATAAAGTAGTAGCATCAAGAAAACATACAGTGTATTTTTAGATTTATTTAACCCAATTAAGCAGCTGGAAACAAAGTAGTCCATTACCATGTGACCAGCCAGCTCTCTGAAGACCATCAGCAAGAGCACAGAGGGCACCAGTGGGGTCCGTGGACCTCAAACTTGAGAACTGCTGTCTACAGAATATTATTTTTAGAATGTCTACATTATTATGGTGGCTAATTCTCATTGCAAGGAATACTCAAGTTATAGCTAAATAAAAAAATTGTGTGGTTAGTTCATTAGGGTATGTTCAAATATTCAAGATGTAATAATATTAATTCATATTATTTAGGTGGGTATTGAACTCAAATGCCTAAAGCCCCACTCTTCATCTCACACTAAGGTCATTTAGGTATTATTCTTATATGGTGTATTGGCCTTGTTAAAATATCCGTTTGCCTAGTAAACATTTACAACATTTTATCCATTAAAAAGTATTGAAATTAAATAACAGTTACTGTTTTTAACTAAAAGTGGTAACATTAATATTCACCAGCTTTTGCTTTCTTTAGCAAAAAAATAAAGATAACTTCGTACATTTTTTGTTTAAACTATAATACTCAAAAAGATCATACGCACTAATTTTATATATGCTAGTAAATAAACTTACATTTCCATATATTATTTTCTAGTCAAACTGTTTAATTAAGATAACACAAACACTGGCACGTTCTCATTATGCGGCTTAATCATTAAACCTCCAAGCAGCTATATATTTTTTCCTAATAGCTGGTTGTTGCCATGATTTATTTTATCAAGTAGCAAAAGATAAAAAATAAATAAAATGGGATTTGAAATACAAGCTCATTTCTTATAACCTCTCTCTTATACAGGAGCCACACATTTTTTGTATTTCCTGTGAGAGAGCTAGTTATTTTCCAATTTGAAAAACAGATAATTTAGGACACATCCCGGCTTTTCAACTTAGGTCAAAGAGAATAATGTTTAACAACTGTTAATACTGGCTAAAATTAGAAACTAAAATTATTAGAACCTCAGGAGTAATTAACAAGAGTTTCCAATTTTTTTAGGCCAAACTAGTGGGGCATTTTTGTTTTTGATATATCAAGATGTGATGTATACAAATTCCTTCAACTATTATTTAAATAATTTGTTTCTACGATAATACACTAGTTCTACAATACTAAATGACCTGAATCTACAAAGATGTAAGCTAGATATTTACATTTAAGTAACTGCATTGATCTTGTAAGTAAAATATATATATATATATATATATATATATATATATATATATATTTAAAGTATTTATTTAATGCACACACAAAAAACCATGACACACACACCTTTATAATCAACTAAATAAATTCTGACATACACTGTATTGGGGGAAGGGAGAGCTCAGTGGTTTGAGCATTGGCCTGCTAAACCCAGGGTTATAAATTCAATCCTTGAGAGGGCCACTTAGGGATCTGGGGCAAAATCAGTACTTGGTCCTGCTAGTGAAGGCAGGGGGCTGGACAATGACCTTTCAAGGTCCCTTCCAGTTCTAGGAGATAGGATAGCTCCATAAATTAAAATTAAATTTTAATTATACATTTATTTTAGTATTTACTACATAGACTAGATACATTTTCATCTATGAATAATTTTTAACATGTTCTTTAAAAAAAATGAAGGGCACATCTAAAATCATCTAAATTCAACATACACCCGGTTTTAAGTGGCAGACAATGTATCAATTATTCATCTAAATACTTAAGTCAAGTCATCAGCAGCATAATCACGTGTTCTACTAACATGCCAACACACAATCTTCATATATGAAAACAAGAAATTATGTATGCATTTATTTTAATAAAGCAAAATTTAAATTCTGCTAACATTATTCTGGCTTTTCCAGTGAATTAGTACTAAATATTTTATACGTCTAAATGCACTGGAATGTAAAGAAATGTAAATAGAACACATGCATAAGTAAGTAATTCAAGAGTGGGCAGATCTATCATTCTGCTAGGTACTTCTACAGCCTTAGGGAGCTGCCATCTGATGAAAGTCACCGTGGAATACAATTCTGGCCACAAAACAGTCTATAATTCAATATTACTGCAGAAGACTGTTAAAGTAACAGAAAAAAATGCTTTTATATTCTATATTCGGAGTTGGAAAAGAATATCTAACTACTGGTTACACAAATGGCACTAACATGTGTTCACTAGCATATCACACACTGAACCAAACTAAAATAAATTCCCAATAGTGTGTGGATGTCTGCCTTAGTATGGCCTACCACTACATAGGAAAAATGCTTAGAACAACTGTATCCTGTTTGGAGCTCCATGCTGCACTACATTCCATTCACATGAGAAAAAGCAGACCAGATGAGCCTTCCCTGAAAGGCATTTTTAAAATAAATCAGCCACAGTCCTTACAACACAATTGAGCTGCTCAGCACACACCATGTTGAAAGCACGCCATTTAAAATGTAACAGGAAATACATACATCATTTACATTATTTTTTCCATGATTTTTTAATTTATAACTGTACTCAATCCTTTAAGTATTTTTAGAAAACTACCTATACAAAAATTGGTTTTTGTTGACACCTTTTGCGTCTCACAAATATGAGGTTTACAAAAACGAACATTAATATAACCAATACCCTAATATGATACTGCAAATTTTATTTAACATTAGTGTCCTGTAGGAATGTCAAATCTAATCTCTCAGCCAGTTCGGGGTTTGGGACAACCACCACAGTTGCTACAAGTGGGGTGCTACAAGAAAGAAAATAAGCATATCTGGAATAAAAGTAAAACTGTTTAAAAACACTGAGTGAAGTAAGGGTAACAGCATACACAGGCTACTAGCAACTTATACTGTATCTTAATTTTTTTATATTACTCCTTTCTAAATGTCCTATGAGAAATGAGTTTTATTAAAAACTATTTTAAAAAGTGAAATACTGTTTTGCTATATTTCTAAAACAGAGAAATCTCAAATAGCCCATTCCACACTCAGTGAAGAAAAAAAAATCTACAATTTAAGTATTAATTTAAAAAAAGACAAGAAAAGAACAAGATATAAATCTTACTTTGTCCTCGATACTCTCAAAGTAGTTTTCTTACAAGTCATGGCAGTCACATAGCTGGTAAATCTCCCATTTGTTCTAGAACAGTGTTTTCACAAGATCTCACCCACTCATACACACCACTTTAGTCTTAAAAATCTAAAGAAAATGGTTTTTAATCAACTATTTCCGGATTCACTTGCATCTTTGACACTGAACATTCAGAAAAGCTAAGAGATGAAAACCAAGCCCAGGCTGTAACCTAACAAGTATTCGACGAGCAAATCCTGTCTCCGTCTCAGCCCTGGCAAGGAGGCGGATTACAACTCGGTCTTTGTCATCAACAGTGTGGTGTTAACGACTGAGAAATCCTGTAGCTGAAGCACTACTGCGTCCCCAGATCTGGGTCATGATAATTTCTGCCGAGGCCGCTTACATAACCAAGCAGACACTCCAAACAGATAGCACAGCCAGACAGCAGCTAGATATCCACAGAAAAAAGCCTCTCGAAGGATACTTCTCTCTGCCTGGAAACAGTGCAGTAGATTCCAGCAGCGCAGACACCCAAATGAGAAACCAGTTCTTTGCTTAGGGCATGTTGAAAGAAGGGAAGAGGCGGTGCTCTGTAAACTGTAACTAATCCCCCGTCACAGGTGGTGATGGAGTCACTTCCAGCACGAGTCACATTACTGATTACTCATTTGGCTGGCCAGAGAGTGGGTCATAATTTTAACTACAGACAAAGCCAGACTAGTGGCGAGACTGACAGCTCAAGTTTACCGTCCTTGCCATACAGCAAATGCAGATATCAAGTTTTCACTTTCCCGATTTACTTGAAAGAGACAGGATATAAGAATACAAATGGTAGGCCTCTGGTGTCTGTCTCCCTCCTAAAGGAGAATGTCAATTTGGATTTTAACACCCCAGCCATTCTACAATTTTATAGCAAATTGCTACTAAACAATTCTGATTTCCTAAACTGTTTTAGATAATAAAAAAGAGCAGTTATTGGATCTAATTTTCAAAACAATCTAATCTTTGTTAGCAATGATAAGTAAAATGCAATTTGTCCAGTGTATTAGTATTTTACAAAATCTAAATTTTCTCTCTTTCAAATCTCAGTGTAATAAACAATGTAAACAGCTTTGAGGCTACTGATTTTTTTTTTTTTTTTTTTAGGAACACACCAGAAACCTAACTTAGTTTGCTGTGCATTCACTATTATTATTACAAAAGTGCCAACAAATTGCCCTAAAACTGTGGGGGGGAAAAAGATGGGTGCAGGATAAGAGCTTTAATACAGGACTGATTTAAGACCAACAAGCACTCAGATCAGAAGGCAGTAAGGTAAACTACATTCATAGCCAGGGGATTAAGCTATATGTCTTTTGCTGCTACAATCCCACCACATTACAAGATGAAATGGATTTGTGAAGTCTGGCAGGGTTTTACTATTTGGAAGCCCTTTAGTTTCCCACAATATATGTTAACAGCTTATAACTGATGCAAAAGAAAAGGGGAGTTTTAAGTATACATTTTTTCCTCACTTTCTGATTACAACCGCCTAGCTGCTCTCTGCTGACAAATACTTACAACTCAATAAAAGTGTGTGTTTTGCTGCTATTGTACAGGAATTACCAACTTACATGTACAGTTACAATAAACAAAGACATGACAGATTTTATTTGATAACTAGCCACAAATTACTGTAAGTTTGATTCTACATGCTTTGTGCTTTTATTAGTTATTATCGTTTGCATTAAAAACAAAACAAAACAATGCACCAGACTTTCTAAAGAGGAAAAAAAATGTGTAGGGTGCAGTATCTAATATAAAAAACTGTTTCTAAGGAAGTTATTCTAAAATTCAGCAATTATGCTCATAATCTACTCTTCGGTTTTAGTTCACATACACAACAGGTAGAAAAAATCATAAGGAAGGTTGGGATTCCCAAACATACAGGCATTATTTCCTCCAAACTCTTTAAACAAAAAACAGTGGTACATTCTTTATTTTATGGGAGTGGGGGAAGACATGTAATTTGCCAAGAAAATAATATGAAATCAATTCTTGACTACCCCTGTTCTCATACTAAATTATTCCAAATGACAGACGTAACGGTGAATTGGAATGCAATAAATACACCAAGACGTGAAACCATAAAATAATGTGCGGTTAAAAATTAAAGGTGAACTGAAAGGTCTTTTGCCCACTAAAGACATTCTTCAGGATAGGGTTTCTTCCATAACAGTTCATGATACCTTATACACAAAACCAATGCATCAAACCATCATATCCGTATTCACTTTAGGACATTACCTAGCCTAAATTAAGGCTGCATAACTGCACTTTAATTCAAGGGGACACTTATCCTCTCCTCAAAAATTTGAGTTTTGGTATTCCTTGGCCTTCTAGGCCTGCCAGTTCCAAGTGATAGAATCAGAATGGCTCAACTCAACTGCCACATATGGCAATCAGGGTTTTAGGAATATCAGGAATGTTTTAAAGACATTTCTGATACCTGCAGACTGGATAATTGTTTGATTTCAATAGCTAGGGAAATCAATTTAAACAGGCTACAGGGACCCCAAATTACATAGTTAGCAGAATTCATCCAGGGAAAGTGATTTCAAGGGGTCTATTAGACTAAATGTAGCGCTTCACAATCAGAGTTATCTGAATGTGTGGGGAAATGTTTAGGAGGGATGGATAGTGCTTTCTTCCACCACTGACAGATGATCAGAGGTGGAAGGTCTCCTAGATATACTTGGCCCTGCCTTAGTACAGGGGGCTGGATTAGATAACCTCTTGAGATCCAGTCCTACATTTCTATGATTTTATACTCCTAACCAGCAGTCAAGGATATGAGAGCTCTTCCTCATCCCCACCAAAGAATATTTTAAAATAAATACTTTAGCCACACTAACTTCACTAGATTTTCCTTCTGCTATCGTTTTTGGAACATTGCAACTACTTTCACCAGCACCAAGATTGGTCATGAGAAGAGATGGTAGTAGAGAAGAAGAAACAGCACTGCTTTAGACTTTATTTACACCAACTTCATACATTTCTTGAGAAGCTCACCAATTCTCTGGCACCGAGCAGGACTTGCCTCACTCCCTTATGCTTCAGGGATAATCATATCAAATAGTTTAGCTCTGTGAAAGCTTCTCTTATTGACATGACCTGGAGTTGTGGGCTCAGCAGCTATAAAAATCAGGACTTTAGCTATTAGCCATATCATCAGCTCTTTCAGGAGAAACAGAACCTTGGCTTCACATCTTGTCAAGCAAGCAAGAAATAAATAGTATTTTGTTTTGAAATTATTATTTTTTAATTCTATACCTGCACTAGGCTAATACTTTGGGATCTTAGTTTTTAAAAAGCATTTTAGTTCAACCTTTAATAAGATGACTGTAGTTGTAGACCTCCCTAAAGAAAAATATACTGCTACTTCTTTTACTAACTACTTCCATTCACCTAGGCCTTCCCCCGCCCCCCCTTTACTAAGCCTTTAAGTAAGAGTTCTACTGCTGCAATTTATTCCAGTAAGTTGAAACAACTGGAATATGCCTGTTACAAAGCACAATATATTTTTGTGATATTTAATTACTGAAATTCTGAACTCTCTGCAGAACATCTGTCACAAAGCAGACAATTCTTGATAATATCCAAGGCAGGCACTTGTTAAAATATAAATCACAAGGCTGTCTGGAGGGCTGACAAGTTTGAGTGTTTGGACAAAGCTTTATTAATAGACTGCAACTTAATAACAAAGAAAATTAATATCTAGTGTAGCACTGCTTTTGCACACTAACGAACATATTTTGCTAAAAAATACTTAAATAGAACCACATACCAATGGAATAGTAGCTAAAGGTAAATGATAAATTAATTTCCATTTTAATATTTTATTTTACGGTGTTCTCAGTGAAAATCCACTAACCATGCTAAGGACCTCTATATACTGAGGTAGTTAAAACTGGTGCAAACATCTACGTTAGGTCCGCTGCACCAAATATAAAAAGATTTACACCACTGTGGCCTACTCTTTTAATTTACAACAATATTTTTGTAAAACCAGTGATATAAAACCCCTGAAGATAAAATTAATATATCACTTAAAAATGGGTGTCTTGTAACATACAATATGTAGGTGACTTATTTCTGAGACTTACAGAAAACACTAATATCTAAGTTTGTTGTTGAAAAACACAAACTTTTACACTTGAACAGCAGCTTATTTTACAGTTATATACATTTCAGCACTAGTTTAAATCAGCATTTGCTTCATTTCACAATCAGGCATAAACTCTGTCAAACGGTCCATATCATAAACTTAAAAAACAGAGCTGTCTTTGTTCCTTGGCACTGCCAGTCCCCTATGGAATCAAGCAGCACACAGAATTGCACTTGGCAAACAATCCATGACCTTCAATTACTGTCTTGGCTTACTGCCATAGGATTCATGTGTTACTGGTAACATAGCCTACCTATTATACAGAAAAACCTTCGAACTAGCTTAAAATCTATGAAAAGTATCCAAACATTTCAGCCATTAAAGAAAATTGTATCATAATTTGTTACTTTTGCTACTACTAAAAATTTCTTTGGCATAATCCAAGAACACACCCAACTCTTTCAATCTGAAACTATATATGTGTGAGACAATGTATTTTTCAGATTTTGTGTTTTTAGAATTTTGGTTAAAAAAAATCTAGGTGAAATAATATAACAGCAATTTCAGTTTTATGACTATATGTTGTAATTTTTTAACATTTAAAAAAA
The DNA here is from genome assembly GCF_002925995.2 of Terrapene triunguis. Classification (NCBI taxonomy): domain Eukaryota; kingdom Metazoa; phylum Chordata; order Testudines; family Emydidae; genus Terrapene; species Terrapene triunguis. The sequence continues at coordinate 47,667,182 of NW_020664446.1, read as the reverse complement.
ACATACATGGCACACCAGGAGCTTTATGGTTTACCTCTATGTTTATTTGGGTTTAAGGTGAAGTTAAGAGGTTCAAGCTGCAATACAGTGCATACCCACATATAATTATTTATTATGTACATTATCATAATGCCCAGGACCCCCAGTCATTGATCAGGAACCCCTTTTGCTCTGTGCCATACAAACAGAATAAAAAGATGGTCCTCACCCCAAAGAGCTTACAGTCTAAATATAAAACAGGAGACAATATAACATGGACAGACCAATAGGGGAGTACATCCTTGACCCATCAGCTGTCTTCGACCCAGTCGACCATGATCTTCTTCATTAAATCTTGTCCTCTGTTGGCTTCTGAGACTGTCCTCTCCCAGTTCTCCTCCAACCTCTCTAATCACTCATTCAGTATTACCTTCAGAGGATTCTCAACATCCCATCCCATTTTCTGTGGGGGTTCCAAAGGACTCTGATCCTGATTCCCATCTCTCTTCACTCTACATGTTATCTCTAGATAATCTCATGTGCAAACACAAATTCAACTATCGTGTCTAAACTGACAATTCAGATTTCCTCTCTACTCCAGACCTGTCTCCTTTTGGCCAAACTGAAATCTCAACCTGTTTCTCTGACATCTCTTTTTGGATATCTAGCTATCAGCTCAAGCTCTACGTGACTAAACAGAACTCAGTCTCCCTCCCTGCCACTTCCTTTCTCGATCACTGTGTTCACAACCCTATCGTTCTGCTGGTCACTCGGGCCCATAACCTGCGTGTCATCTTTGAGTCAGACCTCTCCCTAGGTCCTCACTTCCAGGCTATGTCCAAAACTTGAAGAATCTTTCTTCATAACACTTTTAAGATACAGCCTTTCCTACCCATGTGCCCAGTTAAAACTCTCGTACAGGCTCTTAACGTGTCTTGCAACAGTCTTCTTTTTGGCTTTGACTAATGTAATCTTACCCCATTCACATCCATTCAGAACGCGGCTGCAAAGATCATTCTTCTGACAGGTCACTCTCACCATTCAACCCCTCTATTGGAATCCCTACATTGGCTCCTCTTTTATTCCACAAACATAAGCTACTTGTCTTCACTTTCTACTCCTGAGGGAATTCTGCGCCAAAAAATTTAAAATTCTGCACACAATGTTTTAAATTCTACAAATTTTATTTGTCAATAAATAAATGTGGCTCCAGCATGGCAGTGGGGAGCACTGGCTGCATTGAGGTGGGAGATCACCCTGAAGCCTCCACCTCCCCTGGTATAGGGACTTGGCAGTCAGGCTGCACCTCACCCTGACACAGTGCAAGGGCTAGGCCTGCCCCAGAAATACCCCTGGGCCCTGCCCCTCTGCGCCAGGTGTGGGTGGGCTGACTCAGCCCAGCAGGATCCAATTATGAAGGGGTGTAGTGTGGGGGGATCCAGGCCTGGGATGAGAGGTTTCAGTGTGGGGCAATCTGGCTGCGGGCAGCTCAGTGGGAGATATGGCTGCACAGAAGCTCGTTGCGGGGTTCCGGGTGCTGGGGCAATGGGACTCTGCAGGGGATCCAGGTGAATTTGGTTGGGGCTCAGGAGGAGGAGCTTGGTGTGGGGAGATGGGGCTCAGCGGGGGGGTTCTGGGTGTGGGATGCTCAGTGGGGGGGTCCGGGTGCTGGAGGAGTGGGGCTTGATGGGGTGGGCGTCCAGGTGCAGCTGGTTGGGGATCACTGGGAGGGGTCGAGGTGTAGAGAGGTAGGGCTTGTCAGGGTGAGGGTTCGATGGGCCTGCTTAACGGGGGAGCCCCAGCTGCTGCCGAGGGGACACCACATGCCGGACTCCTGCTTCCCCCCACGATTCCCCTATCCTTTTCTTCCCCATTTCCCTCCCCCTGCCCTCCCCATTGCCTCTTCCCCCACACCCTTCCTTACCAAGCCCCACCATGGGCACTCACTGTTACACAGAATAGAAAACAGGAAGACTCCCAGCACACAGAAGTGGAGCACTAGGACCCAGGAGGCAGCGTTTAGCTGCAGAGTCAGCAGAGCCGAGAGACAGTCTCCTTCAGCTGGGCAGCTCTGCATTTGCAGAATGATGGAGGGCAGTGGCATGTAAGCCCGTGTGCTCCCCCATGCCTCGCCTGTTTGGAGGGGGCAATCCCCCCCGCAAAAAGTGTGCCCATGGTCAACCCCTGCCCTCTTCTCCCCCCTCCCCCCCAGTACAACTTCCCTGCCATTTTCTGCAGGGAAACACAAGAAATCTGGGGGAAGAGGGCGTTTTCTGTGGGCATGCACTCACACAGAATCCCCCCAGGAGTAACTTTCAAGGCCCTTCATGACCTATCCCCAACCTACCAATTATCTCCCATTCACTATCAAGATGTCAACTCCTCCCTCTGATGAGACCAAGATGCCTGCCTCCATTGTTCACTAGTTACATTTTTCAACAAGCACCTTAGTGCTTCCTATCATGCTACCTTTCATGCTTGGGAGAAGTTCCTCATGAACATCTGGCTAACTAATTCATGGTCTCCCTTCAGATTCCTCCTTAAAATTCTTTCTGTGATGCCTACAAAAGAAATGTACAAGTTAGGCCACTGAGGTGCTGAGACCACTGCCTGTCATGCTGACCATAGCCTCATTATTTTCTTGTAGTTCCCCATCTACCTATTAGTCTGCATCCATTTGTTGTCTTTTGTTTTATGTTTATAACAGTAAGATCTTTGGGGTAAGGACTATCTTTTTATTTGGGGTTTGTATAGCACCTAGCACAATGGGGTCCTGGTCCATGACTAGGGCTTCTATTTGCTCTTTATAATGTAGATATAATTTATAAGTGAAGACAAATAATAAACCACCACCACCTTAAGGGACTGACGCCTATCTTCCATAGAGCAAACCAGTCATAGAAGCAAGCATGCTTTCCCACACTGCTTTGCCAATATTCTTCAACCATCTTTTCTGGAAGTACCCTGAAGATTCTTCAGTGTTCAAGCCTTGTGACAGACATGAGATGTTAGAAGTGTGGAAACTTCAAATATTATTATAATGAGGTGTGCTAGATACTATGGGCATGGATTATTCATAGAATATTATTTCTTTAATTGTTATATGTATCTGTGAGCTAGGAATGGTATTCTGGTTCCATGGGGGAGGGTTAACAGATCTTTTTGTAGGAACTAAAATCACCGAGGGAGAGGTTATTAATGCAAATTCCTAGACAGGTAAATAACTCAGCAGGGAATTGCATACAGGTCTGAATTGCATCTTATGCTGGGGTTACGTTCCGCAGTCAGCACCTAAAGCGAAAATCGCGTATAGTCAAAATTACATTGAGTTTAATGGCGGGCGGAATCGCCCGCACTACAGAAACAGTATTTAAATTGTTATTTTTCTCTTTTGTTTTTGCCGACCGCGTAAAGCTGAAATCGCACATGTTAATTGCGCCTAAGATGCGACAGACCTGTATACTGGTTTTAACTGGGTTCAAGGGGCCCGGCAGACAAAGGACTATGAATTATATAAAGAGGCAGCCTGAGCTTATGCAGAGGGGACCCTCCTCAATCTATGAACTGACATGTATTTAGTCCTGTAGCTCAAGTAGTGTATGTGTGCGCTGTGGTGTTAAATGCTGAGGATTCAAAGCCTGATGATGCATGACTGAGGGATTGTTAAAGCTGCATAAAACAGAATTTGCTTTTGGGAAAAGATGGTGTTCACCTGACCAAGAAAGGGAACAGCATCTTCACACACTGGCTCCCCAACTTAGTGAGAAGGGCTTTAAACAAGTTTCAAAGGGTGCAAGTGACAAAAGCCCACAGATAAGTATAAAAAAGGCAACCTTAACAGAGGGTTAAGATGTTGGGAGAGGGACATGGAAAATTACAATAGGGTCACAGGAGCAACAAGAGAGAAATCAGTGGGGAAATGTGCTCAACATCTTAGATGTCTATACACAAATGCAAGGAGTATGGGGAATAAATATGTACTAATATTTCTAGTTCTTCTTAAGATAAATTATGACTTAACTGGCATCAAAAAGACTTGGTGGGATAAGTCTCATGACTAGAATAATGGTATACAGGGATATAGCTTGTTCAGGGAGGACAGATAAGAAGGGAAGAGGTGTTGCATTATATACACACTTATTCTGAGGTTCAGAAGGAGGTGAGAGGCAGAACAGTTGAGAGTCTCTGGGTAAAGATAAAAGTAAAAAACAGGGGTGGTATCATGGTAGGGGTCTCCTATAGACCACGAAATCAGGAAGGTGGCATTTCTAGAACAAACAACAGAACTATTCAAAACACAAGACCTGGTAGTAATGTGGGATTTTAACTACCCAGACATTTGCTGGAAAAGTAATATGGCAAAATGCAAAATGTGGAATGTGTTGGGGACAACTTCTTTCAGAAGATGGAGAAAATAACTGGGGAACAGGTATTTTAGACTTGATTCTGATGAACAGAGACGAACTGGTAACCAGTACTGAAGGTGGAAGACAATTTAGGTAAAAAAGATCATGAAATGATGATTTCATGATTCTAATAAAAGAAAGGAGTGAGCCTGGGAAGAAAATCTAAGGGAAAAAGGAGTTCAGGAGAGTTGGCAGTTTCTCAAAGAGACAATATTGAAAGCAGAACTGCAAACTATCCCAACGGGAAGCAAAGATAAGAAGAATAGTAAGTGGCCAATATAGCTCCCTTGGCAGGTCTTTAATGACCTGAAAGTCAAAAAGGACTCCTACAAAAAGTGGAAACATGGATGAATTGTTAAGGAGGAATACACGAGAAGAAACATGTAGAAACAAAAATCAGAAAGGCTAAGGCACAGATTTCAAATAGAGAAGGGACCATTCTGATCAACCAACCTGATCTCCTGTATAATGCAGTCCACAGAACTTAGCCAAAATAATTCCTTTAAACAAGAGCATATCTTTAAAAAAAAAATCAATCTTGATTTAAAAATTGCCAGTGATGGAGAATCTATCACAATCTTTGCTAAACTGTTCAAACAGGTAATTACTCTTACTGTTAAAAAATGTTTGCCTTATCTCCGGTCTGAATTTGTCTAGATTCAACTTCCAGCCATTGGATTGTGTTATACCTTTGTCGGCTAGACTGAAGAGCCCATTATCAAATAGTTCTTTCCAACACAGGTATTTATAGACTACGATCAAGTCACCCCTTAACCATCTCTTTGCTGAGCCGAACAGTTTCAGCTCCTTCAGTCTAGCACTAGCGGGCACTATTTTCTAATCCTTCAATTATTCTCATGTCTCTTAACCCTCTCCAATTTATCAACATCCTTCATGAACTGTGGACACCAGAACTGGACACAATATTCCAGGAGCTGCTGCTAAATACAGAGGTAAAATAACTTCTCTACTCCTACTCAAGATTCTCCTGTTAATGCATCCAAGGATCCCATTAGCTCTTTTGGCCACAGCATCACAATGGGACCTCATGTTCAACTGATTATCCACCATGGCTCCCAAATCTTTTTCAGTCAATGCTTCCCAGGGTACAGTCCCCCATCCTGTAGACAGGGCCTATATTCTTTGTTCCTAGATGTATACACATTTAGCATGAACTAACATGCATATTGGTTGCTTGCACCTAGCTTATCAAGCAATCCAGATTGCTCTGTATCAGTGATCTGTCCTCTTATTTATTTATTTACCACTTCTCAATTCTGTGTCATCTCTAATGATACAGTAATGATTTTATGTTTTTTTCCAGGTCATTAATAACAATGTTAAAATAGCTTAGGGCCAAGAACTGTTTCCCTGTGAGAACTCACTCTATGATATTCCCTGTTTACAGTTACACTTTGAGACCTATCACTTAGCCAACTGTTAGTCCATTTAATGTATGCCATATTAACTTCGTAACATTCTAGTTTTTTACTCAAAATGTTGTGCAGTACCAAATCAAATGCCTTACAGAAGTCTAAGTACATTATATCAACATTATTACCTTTCCCAAGCTTCTAATATCATCCAAAAAAGATAAAGTTAGTTTGACAGGATCTATTTTCCATTAACCCACACTGACTGTAATTAGATTATTCTGCTTTAATTCTTTATAAACTGAGTCCTGTATCTGCTGCTCCTTTATCGTGTCCAGGATCAATGTCAAACTGAAAAGCCTATAATTACAGAGATCATCCCATTTACCCTTTTTTAATACTGGCACAACATTAGCTTTCTTCTAGTCTTCTGGAACTTCCTCGGTGTTCCAAGACTTATTGAAAATTAACATTCATGGTCCAGTGAGCTCCTCATTCAGCTCTTTTAAAACTCTTGGATACAAATTATCCAGACCCACTAATTTAAAATGTTTAACATTAATAGCTGTCGTTTAACAGACTCCTGAGTTGCTGTTGGAATGGAAAGTGTGTCATTATATGATATAACTGCATCTGGTTTTTCCCCCCAAATACAGAATAGATATTTATTGAACATTTTTGCCTTTTCTGCATTATTATTGATAATTCTATCATTTCCATCTAATAATTAACTAACACCATTGTTAGGATTCTTTTTGTTCCTAATGTACTTTAAAAACTTTAAAAACTCCTTTTACTGTCCTTAACTCTGCTGGCATAGATTTTGCCATGTGTCCCTTTGCTTCCCTTATCAATTTTCTACACCTCATAGCTGCTGATATATATTCATTAATACTGACTTCCCCTTTTCTTCCATTTGCTGATATACATATATAAAATAAAATAGCTGCCTTCACTTCCCCTGTAAGCCAGGTGGTTGTTTTGTTTTGTTTTTAAACCAGTATGGCCTTCTTTCTTGATTCTGGCTTTTGGGGCATCTAGTAAAGTGTTCTTAATTGGGAATAGTTTGTCATTCATATTTTTTTTTGTTTAAATTATTCCTCCCAATTGATTTGGTGCATAACTGTTTTCAGCTTTGGAATACTGAACCTTTAAAAGCACCTAGTATATATTACTTCACCTATAAGTCTCCATATGTAATTAAATCATCTTCCTTCCCCCACCCTCCCCCCAACACTCCTGCTCAATCTCTGAGAAACTCAAATTGATCCATAATCTCAACAACTAGCTTCTCCACCTTCTTACATTAACTGAACTCTGGGCTCTCCTTCTGATTTAGCATCTGTCACTGCCTTCTCTTTCTCACTTCCCACAACCTGAAAGCCATTACAGCAACCTTGGGCTCTGCCTTTCATCCTCCCACTATTTCCTGCCTCGTCTTGCCCCACATCCCTACTCTTCCACATCTTAGGGACATTTCATTGCCTCACATTGGTTTTATCGAATACTTCCCTAAGCCCCTCCTCCTTTCTTGCAGAGTTTAAACTCATGTGTCACTTTCTTTCCCTCACCTTAGTATTCACCACCCACATCCTAGGTGACAAATTTCCACAGCAACGATCCCTCTTAATTCTCCTGCTTCTCAGTTTCTCTTGCTAATCTCCCCCAATCTCTAACTTTGGTCTCATTCCCCTATTCACCAGTTTAGTCACTTGCCTAATTTTTTCCCCTTTTTTAAACCGAAAACCTCTCTTTCTGATTGCTCTGTTTATTCTCCTTCAACATAATTCCTTCTCCTCTTTTTTCCCTATCAAAAAATGGGATGTTCTTTTAAAGGAATTGGGCTTAGCCCCATCTGTGACTAAACAGTTGCTTCCCAAGTGATGAGTCAGAACAGGTATCTTGTGATAACTTGTAGATCACCTGGTCCTGGGGGTATAAGCAGCTCAGTTAAGGAGAAAGCCCTGCAGGCAGCAGGGTAGGAGATCCAAGGTCAGAGGAAAGGACCTGGAAAGGCCTGGCTGGAGCTACTTGAAGTGCAGGGCAGAAGCTTCAAGAGAAAGAGGCTTAAAGAAACCCCAGACAGCAAAACCTGGATTTTGGGAAAGAATTGTTGAGGTCAGGAAGGAGCTGAAGAAACTAAAAGTGGGGAAAGGCTTCTTTTGATTTGAAATCTGGTTTACAATAAACCAGACCCAAAATGAGATTTTATTTGATTTATAAATGTCTGGATGCAGGTTCTGAGAACCCCAAGAAGAGGAAACTGAGGCAAATTTTTACTTCTCTGCTCCCTTCACAACCTTTTCCTCTTATCTCTATTTGCTGTTTTCTGTTGACATCTTCTGTTATTCTGTTGAATAACAGTTGTGGAATGATTTGATGACTTTTGTGATGTATTTTGAATAAACTATTTTCTGTATACTTTAAATATGTGCCCAACTTACAGAGCAAGGAAAATAATAAATGATTATATATGAATTTCATGATTTTTTTCAAATAATCAAACCCGTTTCATTATTCGTCTGAATCAAGTCTACTTTCAATTTTACTGTCCTACCTTCTCAGTGTGTTGTGCCCTCTTAAAAATTTTATTAAGATGATGTTAAAAAAAAAAGTGAACAGAGTTTGAGCATAGAAGTTTCTGGTTATCAGGGAATAACGTACAGATTATCGAGGGTGCAAAGTTTGGTTTAAGATCCGGTGGCATAAGGAATACATAATCTGCAATATCCCCGATTGGGGGTAAAAGGTTGATGGGTCAAAGTACAGGCATTGAAATATAAGGGTATGAAGTTCATAGAGTGGCTATGTTCAGGTGTGGAGTATAATGAGTGGATATGATGATGAGGATGGATTGACCCTCATTTGGTGAGATTTAATGTTCAGGGAGTCATATGATCCAACGGAGAAGGTCCCTTGGTCCCTTTCTCGTAGTGGGAGAACAATGTCACTCTGGCTCATGCCTCCTGGTACTGTCGGTGGCCGGTGATGTGCTCGATGTAGATGTCCCTGGACCATCGGATGGCGTCTGAGACCATGAGGCGCCGCATGAGCCGTTCGTAGTGTCGACCGATCCCACAGGTCTGCAGCACACGCTCATTGCAGGGGTCCCAGGCGCCCAGGGCTCCGACAATCAGGGCATCCATCTGCACCTCGTAACCCTTTCCTCTCAGGGTGTCAGCCAGGGGGGCGTACTTTTCCAGCTTACAAGCTCGGGCTTTGCGAAATGGCAGGGTCCTGTTCTCAAAGGAGACCGTGACATCGACGAGGATGATCTTTTTCCGGGCCTCGTCGGTGACGATCACATCAGGTCGTAGCTGGATGTCGGTACCGGGGATGGTGCAGTTCACGGAGATCTCCCCCAGGAGTGGCACGATGGCTTTCACCAGGCGGTTCTGGATGGCATTGTGGCGCAGCTGCCAGGCTCTGGAGTGGGGTTTGCAGCTGCACAGGACGTGGGGCAAGGTCTCATTGGAGTAGCCGCATTTCCTGCAATGCTTGTCTCGGTTCCCGTAGCGGACGGCTCCGTTGAGCGGGACGCAGTTGAGCCGGGCACGGTGGATGAACCGCCAGTCGGCGAAACGGGTGAAGCCGCCCCCGGTGAGGAAGTGGTTGCTCGCGTCCCACTTGCTGGTCAACTCAAAGGCTTTACCCTGGTCCGGTTTACACTTCAGGGTTTCCACGTACAGCGAGTGGATGGCGGCCTTCAGAGTCCTCTCCAGCAAGCCCCTGGCGCTCGGGGTGACGATGGTGTTGTCGTCGGATCTGATCTGTGGCACCCGGATTCCCAGCTCCTGGCGCTCCTCGCACCACTCCCAGCGGCAGCCGATGCGCTTTCCTAGGCGACGCGTGACGTTGCGAGTGCGGAACCACAGTGAAGCGATGTCACACCCGACCCGTCCGAATTCCCCATCCAGGGAGCCGCTCAGGGAGGTGGCGATGTCTTGGTTGGAGGGGGCTCTGCTGATGCACTTCTCTGTCGCATCACGCAGGGCATTCGCCGCGATGTTCCTTACCATGGCATCGGGACATGTCAGCAGGCGGAAGGTGTGGGTGATCACTGCGACGTCGCGCAGGTCACCCATGCGGGGGACGTTGGCGCCGCCGTGCCTGTGGGCGATGTAGACCAGCTTGTTGCTGGCTCTCTGGGGAAGGAACAGCCACTTCTTCACCAGTTTCCGGATGATCTTGTCTGCCTTGTTGAGGGGCACCTTCGCCACAGTGGATCCCCTTAGGGTGAACGAGATGCGTGGGATCAGGAAGGTGTTCAGGGCGTTTATCTTCTGCCACGGTGCCAGCAGGGAGGCATCAATCTTGGCGGCGTCCTGCAAGATCTCCTGGATGGTGTCCTCGGGTGTCTGCCAGACACGGAAACCCGTTGGCATGCCCAGGTGCTGGTATGCTTGCCCCTCTGCCAGGGGGATGACAGGCTCACCCTGGATCTGGAACCCCGTTGCCTGCACCGAGTCCCTTTTGCTGCTGTCAATGTGCAGAGTTGCGCACTTCTTCGCACTGAAGCGGAGCCCCATCCAGTCAGTAGCTCGGCTGGTGGCATCTAGCATACCTTGGAGGCTCTCTGGGTCGTCTGCGGTCAGGACCAGATCGTCCACGTAGGCCAGAATATTGATTTTCTTGCCGTGCAGGTCGAAGCCGGTCGGGCCGCTGGATATGACTTGGATGAGCGGTTCCATGGACAGGTTGAAGATGATGGGGCTAAGGGGGCATCCTTGTTTCACGCTGCGGCGGATGGGGATGGTGTCCGTCTCTCTGTCCGTGGCGCGGATGGTGGTGGTGCAGTCCTTGTAGAGGTCCCAGAGGATCTGGATGAAGGTTTCTGGCATCCCAAACTCTCCCAGGGTGGCAAAGATGTGATGGTGAGGTATGGACCCAAAGGCGTTGGTCAGGTACAATCTTGTCTCTTCCCCTTCATTCTCTACTTATCTGTTCTTATACCACTGAATACAACTGCCAAATGTCTCACAACTAAGCTAACTTCCGCAGCTTTAAACTTATTCTCACTTCTTAACTCTTTCTAAACCCCTCTCACCGCTTAGTTTACCTTTATGCTGCCAACCCCTGACAACCATCTCTCTTCCACAAACCCTTCTTTCACTTCGTCCTTCTCATTTTTATCCTGCTGATCAGGATTTCAACTTCAACATCAAAATTGAAAATATTCAGCTCTCTCACCTCATATTTCAGTTTCGTTTCTTTCACATTTCTGTCATTAACTCTTAAGTTCTCTTCTACGCTTTGCTTCTAAACTTTCAACCTGTCATCATGACCCCCTCCCTTCTGACCTAATACCATTTCAGATTCCCTACTTCCTTCACTTTCTCTTCTCTAACCAAGTTCTTTTCCCTCTACATTCAGTCTTATTGTCCCTGCCCTCTCAGACTTAACGTACTATGTAAAACAAGAGCCCCTCAAATCCATTTCAAACTTTCCCTTCTCCTTTGTCACCAAAAGCAGGGAGCATATTTACATGAAAACAAGGCAAACCCCCTTCTCTGACTATCACGTGATTCCTTTTAAAGATAGTTTCAGTCCTCTCCACTCCAGTAAAACCACTCCTCACGAAGGTAACTAACGACTCACTAACTAAATCTAAAGGGCACCTCTGTCTAATCCTTCTTGATCTACCAAGTGCCTTGGACATGACTGATCTTTCTTTTCTGGTTTCCATGCCTCTGTGCTCCCTGACTGTTTCTTCAATGTCTCCTTTAGTGACCTTTCAATCCCCTTCCTCCCCTCCATCTCTCGGCATTCCTTTTGAGTTTTCTGATTGATCACCTCTTGTCTCTCCATATCATGAATTCCTTCTCTCCTGCATATCTTCACCCATGTCTGTCTGCTTACCCTTTTCTCCACCTACTTTGTTCCATCCAAACCTCCTGCTTCACCACTCCCTTATTTCCCCTCCACCATTCTCATCTTTACACTAATTTGCTGGTTCTGGCTGGTGAAATCACAGAAGGAGACCTCATATTGATTTAGATGAGCTTCCACTGGAAAAAAAAAACAGGCATCACATATCCGCATCAGATTCTGGAAATATTGCCGAACAAGAGACATACCCCTTAAACCTTTTCTTTGATTTGGCCATAACCAGTACGAATCCAAACAGAGCCAGAGAAGGCACTAAAGTGGGGGCTTCCTAAATGCTATCAAGCAATGGAACTAGAACAAGAGGACGAGGATCCACTTAAACATCACACAAATCTTCTAACCCTTCTGCCTTACCAGAGAAAGGTCATAGTTCAGGAGGCTGCTGGGGGGAGGGAACGACAGGCTAGAGTAGTGGCTGCAGAGCAGTTCTGTGGACGGGGAGGAGTGTCTCTGTCACCTTTCCCCCACCTCCAGGCTACCAAGGCCCAGAGTTATCTGAGTTGGGCACTGGAGGTTGGGGGTTGGGCACACGGACAAGGTTAAGGGGGTGCATGAGGTAAAAAGTTTGGGGATGGGGACCATTGGCCTAGAAAGAGAGGTTTTGGGTCTGGTGCTGCCTTAAGAGGCTTGGGGCTATAAGCAAAGAAGCGATCCCATTTCTGGTTCTTCCTGCATTTGGAGACACAAGACTTTATAAATTCCTTGAAAACAGATAAGACTGCATCAAAGAAAATACTGGACCTCAATTTCTACTCCCAACTGGAACATCCCCGGAGCCCCAAACTTTAACTAGCCACTTGGGTCAAAAAGCATACATGTAATTATAAAGCAATCAAAGATAAGCCAATAACTACTGACCAACAGATTTTTACAGATATTAGTTAAATGCAATTATGGAAGCAGTGATACTTAGATTTTGAAGTGAATTATTTATTATGAACTTTTGTATGAATGTATATTCATGTTTCGTTTACATATTTGTAATATTGAAATGAAGTATGTATAATAAGAGTTCTTCTAGAAATATCTGAGTGTTTACATAGCAAGGCGTTGTAAACTTGTTAACTTTCTAAAAAATAAAATTAAAATAATCAGATTTGAGTGTGAGAGCTTAATGACATTTGATCCATGTTGTCCTTCAAATATATTTGGGGCCAACCTTTTCCTGCATGACACTTTTCCTTCCATTAAGATGGCCACCCATGCCTCGTACTCTCAAGTCTCACTCTGGTGCACAGATTGTTTTTAAAATATTCACCCATCTTTGGAGATCTTACTTTCTGCCCAACCCCAAAGACATCCAGTTTTCAGCAATTCCAAGGAAGGTACAAGGCCCTTATTCTTTTCTGTACAAAAAGCAAGACTTTTGAATTGCAACTATTCTTTATGAATGAAACTGCACTTTTCTTCTGAAGTAGCCTTTGGCCTCATACAACTCTAACTACACTTAAAGTCTAGTTTCTGGGGTCAGACTAAAATCTGAGAAGATCTATTAACTTTCCTTATCAATGTTTTCCCCTAGACTGTCTTCTGGCCACCTTAAAATCATCTTGAGGATGTGTGTCATGGAGGTGCAGAGTTGTTTTGCTAACTGACTGGCAGGCAGACCAGATGTGTCATCACCTCCTACTTTCTAGTATAAAAGATTAGGAAACTCTTTAAGACAGAGAGAAAAGACGTAAGGTCCTGTAAAGAAAAATTCTAGGAACAGTACTCTCAGGAGGGAGCTCAGATTGACGCTATTATTTAAAAATAATGGGAAACCCACAGGACAGGAGGTGTGATTTTGGACAACAATCCATTGTGTCAGTGCAATGTTGAAAGCAGGATTACAACCTCATTCATTTATACTTTACGTGAAATTGGAAAGTAATCAAGATATCACCCTAAGAAAGCTCCCGAATAATATAACATTATCAACTTTTCCACAACAGAGACCTTGCTGGATAAACACAGCTTTTCCTTTCAGAAAAGGAAAAGAGGAGCAGGTGGCAATGTAACTATTTCTTACCAAACAGGTTATTCATTTTTTATACATTCACTCATCTTTAAACTATATAATCAAAATATGAATAATTTTGTACTATGTGAGGAAATCCTGGCTAGCCCTGTAGTTATATACTTTCCATTATAGAACCTTGATTTCAGTTATCTATAAAACTTTACCAAACTTTAAGTGCCTGAGCTGAAATTTTCGAGGCTGAGCATTTGCCTCTGGCTGAGTTAATTTATGTTGAAGTGTCAGCTAAAAAGATTCAGCCATTCATCAGAGAAAAATATACTGTTTTGTCCAAGTTAAAAAATTAGTACAACTGTTTCATTAAGAAGCTCTAGTGCCTTCATATTTTATAACAGACTGGAAATTTTGCCCACTTTTAGCTAAGTTATAAGCCTCTCAAAATCACAGTTTGGAGAGATTTGTGGGGAACTGGCAGCTAATTCTCTGAAGATTCTTTCTGCACTGAGCATGTTCAATTTTTTTGTTTTTTGTTTTTGTAAAAATGGTTCCATTAGGTATGCAGTATTCCAAATGAGATTTTCCTAGGAATAACACATCAGACAACTAGTGACAAAAAATAGTAATAAATAGGGAATCTGCACTGCAAGTAGGTTTATTCAAGTATCTCAATTTACAAGTAAAAAAATCCAACATCTTCCTTGTTTGATATGGAGTTTAGCAATGCAAATTCAAGGAATCTAACAAGCAATGACCAGAAGATAAAAACCAAAGAAGGTACATTATTAATGAACTAAGAACTCTGCAGCCAAAAATTACAGACAAGAACCCCTACTCATTTTATCTCTAAAACTGGAATAAAAGAAGTGACTTCCACTTTACTGATTTATAGTTCTCTGTGTCAGAGATTTCTTTCAGCTCAAGAAAATAATGGATCTAGTTATGTAAGTCTTAAACCTCTAATGTGCAAAATCCTCCTTTACCTCACAGCCATACAAGATCCTTGCAATAAATTCACTTAGAATGCAGAACCTGCAAAAAAGGTGACCTATTTTTGATCAGTCAAGAAATTCAAACAATGAGTCACACACACCCTTTTAGTCCTGTCTGAATAAAAAGCCTAAACTCTCACTACAAACATCAGGTTCTCTTTCTCAAAAACTGGATTGGGAGAGAAAGGAGGCGAGAATACGTCCTGATTAATACAAGATGAGCAGATTTTGAGAAGGAAGTACAACAGTGCTTAGAACTACTTTTCTAATTAAAAATAGTAATATATCTGTGTAAGAGAATACATTTAATTTTTCCCAGGAGAGACTGCCAGATTTGTCCTAAATCTGTGAAAAAGGAAATGTATTCATGCTTACCTTCAAGTTTCCTTTCTTTGAATAATAAGGTCCACAAATACAGCTTCCTGCAAAGAAAGGGATCAGCCAAAACACAAAGAAATTGACATGCAAAGTTTTGAGTTTATTTCATTAGGGGGGAAAATCCACATGCTCTGCTTTAAGTAACTATTGTTTTCTTCTTCCACCTATAGTTAATACATTCTCTAATTAGGAAAGTAGGATAGAATTATCCTAGCTGTGCAAGTTGTCTTAACTCAAGGAACTTCCAGGGGAAGAGAATTTTTCTACTACCCATGACTGCCTGGTCTGTTTCTGCCCTCAAGCTGCAAGCAGACTGAAGTATCCATTGTAAGGTATGTGTATGTTAACATGATGATGAAATACTTATTTCCAAAGAAAAAATGGACAACCTTTATTTTCAAAGAAGATATTACATTAAGTCTCTATTTTCAGAGGCATTACCCCTCTTTTGAGGACAGCAATGCACTCACCCTGTTGAAAAGACAGAACCAACAATCAAAAGCACAGTCAGCAGAAGAGCTTTGGAGTCCTCATGTGCCACAAGGAAGTACATAACTGTTTCACTGTAAAAATAGTCTTTAAAGAGAACCATGGCACAGTTTTTCTTATGCTCTATTTTTAAACAAAAAGAAAAATGGAAAGGGTGTGTGTCTGTGTGTTTGTGTAAGGGTATGTCTACACTACGAAATTAGGTCGATTTTATAGAAGTCGATCTTTAGAAAGCGATTTTATACAGTCGATCATATACGTCCCCACTAAGCGCAGTAGGTCGGCGGAGCGTGTCCTTAGTACCATACCTAGTATCAACTCACAGAGTGTTGCACTGTGTGGGTAGCTATCCCACAGTCCCCGTTGCCCATTGGAATTCTGGGTTAAACTCCCAATGCCTGATGGGGCAAAAACATTGTTGCGGGTGGTTTTGGGTACATGTCGTCACTCTCCCCTCCCTCCTTGAAAGCAATGGCAAACAATCATTTTGCACCTTTTTTCCCGGGTTATCCGTGCAGACGCCATAGCACGGCAAGCATGGGGGCCGCTCCACTCAGCACTGCTGTGAGGAGCATTGTCAGCACCTCGCGCATTATCCTGTAGTATGTGCAGAGCCTGGCTAGGAGCCGCCAGCACGAGGAGGATTTTGATGAGGACATGGACATTCCTGAAAGCACGGGCTGTGGCAATTGGGACATCATGGCGGCACTGGGGCTGGCTGATACAGTGGAACACTGATTCTGGGCCTGGCAAACAAGCACAGTCTGGCGGGACCGCATAGTGTTGCAGGTATGGGATGATTCCCAGTGGCTGCAAAACTTTCGCATGCATAAGGCAACTTTCATGGAACTTTGTGACTGGCTTTCCCCCACCTGAAGTGCAGGAATACCAAGATGAGACCTGCCCTGACAGTTGAGAAGCAAGTGGCGATAGCCCTGTGGAAGCTTGCAACGCCTGACTGCTACCGATCAGCCGGGAATCAATTTAGAGTGGGCAAATCTATCGTGGGGGCTGCTGTGATCCAAGTAGCCAAAGCAATCAGTAACCTTCTGCTAACAAGAGTAATGACTCTGGGAAATGTGCAGGTCATAGTGGATGACTTTGCTGCAATGGGGTTCCCTGTGGTGGGGCAATAGACAGAACGCATATCCCTATCTTCGCACCAGACCACCTTGCCAGCAGTACATAAACCGCAAGGGGTACTTCTCAATGGTGCTGCAAGCACTGGTGGATCACAAGGGACGTTTCACCGACATCAACGAGGGATGGTCGGGAAAGGTGCATGATGCTCGCATCTTTAAGAACTCCGGGCTGTTCGAAAAGCTGCAAGAAGGGACTTTCTTCCCAGACCAGAAAATTATCGTTGGGGATGTTGAAATGCCTATAGTTATCCTTGGGGACCCAACCTACCCCTTGCTCCAATGGCTCATGAAGCTGTACACAGGCAGCCTGGACAGTAGTAAGAAGCAGTTCAACTATAGGCTGAGCAAGTGCAGAATGGTGGTAGAATGTGCCTTTGGACGTTTAAAATCCCGCTGGCGCTGTTTGCTGACTAGGCTAGACCTCAGCGCAACCAATCTTCCTATTGTTATTGCTGCTTGCTGTGTGCTCCATAATATCTGTGAGAGTAAGGAGGAGACGTTTATGGCGGGGTGGGAGGTTGAGGCAAATCGCCTGGCGGCCAATTTTGAACAGCCAGACACCAGGGCGATTAGAAGAGCACAGCTAGGCGTGCTGCGCATCAGAGAGGCTTTGAAAAACAGTATAATGACTGGCCAGGCTACGGTGTGACAGTTGTGTGTGTTTCTCCTTGATGCAAAACCGCCCCCTTCGTTGAATGTACTTCCCTGTAAGCCAATCTCCCTCCCCACTTCGACGGAGATTGGTTTGGCGTGGTAAAGTGTCCTACCATGGAGGACGAAATAAGGCAGCCCTACCCAGAAACCTTCTGCAAAGGCTTTCAGAGTACCTCCAGGAGAGCTTCATGGAGATGTCCCTGGAGGATTCCCGCTCCATCCCCAGACACATTAACAGACTTTTCCAGTAGCTGTACTGGCCGCGAATGCATCCCAATTTTTCAGGGCAAATCAAACATTAAATACAATTGCTTTTAACCCCTGTAGTGTAGTTACAAATGTGCACTCACCAGAAGTGCCTTCTCCGCCTTCAGGGTCCGGGTACAATTCGCCATGGGAGGATATTGGCTCCAGAGTGATGAAAAGGTCCTGGCTGCCGGGGACAATGGATTCTCTGCTTGCCTGCTGCGCATTCTCCTCCTCATCCACAAAATCCTCCTCCGTGTTGCATGAGACTCCCCCCTTGCAGGTGTCCACGGACAGTGGTGGGGTACTGGAAGGGTCCCCACCTAGAATGGTATGCGGCTGATCATAGAAGCAGCATGTGTGGGGCTCTGACCCGGAGCGACCATTTGCCTCCTTTGTCTTGTGGTAGGCTTGCCTGAGCTCCTTAACTTTCACAGGGCACTGCTGGGTCTCCATAGTGTAGTCTCTGTCCACCATGCCTTGTGTGCTTTTGGCATATATATCAGCATTTCTTCTGCTGGATCGGAGTTCTGCCTGCAGATTCTTCTCCCCATACAGCAATCAGATCCAGTGTCTCCCATTCGCTCAATGCTGGAGCTCGTTTACGATTCTGGGACTGCACGGTCACTTGTTCTGCTGAGCTCGCCACGTTGACCAAACAGGAAATGTAATTCAAAAGTTCCTGGGGCTTTTCCTGTGTACCTGGCTAGTGCATCAGAGCTGAAAGTGCTGTCCAGAGCGGTCACATTCAAGCACTCTGGGATAGCTCCTGGAGGCCAATACTGTCGAATTGCACAAGGCTGCATTTGCACTACCCCAAATTCGACCCAAGAAGGTAGATTTTAGTGCTACTCCCCTTGTCGGGGAGGAGTACAGCAGTTGATTTTAAGAGCCCTTTAGGTTAACGGAACAGGGTTGGTTGTGTAGCCGCATTGCTTATAAAATCAACCTAAATTTGCAGCTAAATTCGACCTAACCTCGTAGCGTAGACCAGCCCTAAGTAATACAGAGGTTCCCATGATTTTTTTTATTTATATGAATTTTGTACTTGGCTAAGAGGCTAGCTGTTTCAAGTTAAGGGGTTTAACTATTACTAATTAACTAGTCATGAATAAATAAGGAATCAAAGACAACCATTTACTCAATTTGTGTTATATTCAGAATTTCTCAAACAAAATCAGTTACGAGATTAGCAATACCACCAGACATCTCTGGCTTTAACTCACTGTAGGGAAGAATACAGAAAACATGAATTACCAACCACAGAAGATTTTTCTTAAACTTCATTTTATTCACTACTTTTCTTTCCCTCCCATATCCACTACTCCATCTTAGGTCATTACAATGAGCTTTAAAAAGCTGAGTTTGAAATGGAAAAAATTTAAGTAGACATGTTGAGTAAAGACTATTCTTACATTGTTGATGCTTTTCACAATACCATTGTCTTATTTCTTTCATCGTTAAATTGCTCCCAGATTGCACACCTCAAAAATATTCCAGAGAACCCTAGAATCCTCCTAAATTTTGGATTCAAAGACTCCAGCTGGTCCTCCACTATCATCTCCTGTTCCACTGTTTATTTCCATTTCAATTTTAATTACAGGCAGATACTCTAAAACAGAAGAACAATTCTACTGAGCTAGTCTGTGGCTCCCAAAAAGCTGGACTGCAATGAAAGCTGGCTGTATATTATCCTGAATTGGAAATGAGGTTGGAAACTATTTGTTCCCTTCCTATGTTATAAAGGGACAAGCTATTAAGAATTTCTCTTACTAGCACAAGGAAACCTTAACTGCATTTCAGATAGCTGATTTTACAATGTCATGAGAATCTGTAGAGAAACTATTTTAAATTATGCAAAGTAAACCACAAAGCATACAAGAGGAAAAAACAAAATAAAATAACTCTGTAAGAGCTTTAAAAATACTCAGAACAGGCCAGCACTGAACAGAATGCAGACTTATGCTAAAGAAACAAATCTTCAAATTATAATATATCTCTTAACATTCACTCCCACCACGTAATTCAAATAATGAAATCTGACTTTGTACAGCATCCTATAAAGAGAAGTTAGCAAAACATGTTGTTGTTTAAAAAAACCTTATAAAACTTTGGTAAGCATTTAAATAATTTTTCCTATAACTATGATACTTTTAAATAAGACAGATTTTTCTCATTGATAGTTTCCTCCTTAATTACAGGCTGGTAATTTTGTGTTCCAACTCTTTGCTTTCCTATACATTCTATGTCACAATTAAAAAAAATTAAAAAGAAAAAAAATTCTTTGAAGGACAGGCATGTGTCTCCTTGAATTCTAAAAGATAATGTAATAAATGATCAAGTATATTTCACCTTTATCTTAAGAATTACTTTATTGGATTCTGTAAAGTACCCTGCAGGCTGTCCTTGCATGTTGACTGAAGTATCATTGAAGCTGATGAATGTAAAAGCTGCCCTTCATTGAACACAGCTGAGAGAAACAGTTAAGCTTCTTGGTGAAACAATAGCAGCCTCCATACCATAACACAGGTACATAACGTCACCCAAAACAAAGACATTTAGGAATATGAATTATGTGAGAGGGGTTTGGATGGATATTATTTTTAGTAGATGGGGTGGGGGCGTGTGAGTGAGAGAAGCAGAAGAAACACCAAAGAAACTAATAGATGAAGCAGAAAGCCAGACACAATCTGAACAAACACTGAGAATATGGCCCTGGGAATAGTCTAGAGAGAGAGCGCTTTTGGTCTGAGTGTTGGCTGAAGGGAACTTGGAGCAGAGAACTCTCTCTTGTTTGATTCCTCCTGTTTTCAGAAACAGGATTGCATCGAAGATACTCTGGCTCCATCATTAATTTCTCCTCCTAACAGAAACAACCCATAGGGCCCAGAAGTTTGGCAAAATGTTCAGGTCAAAGGGGGTAACACTGGTTCTTTACCACATGAAACACTAATAGGGTTAAATTATGGGTTAAGAGGCAGAGGAAAGGGGGAAAAAATCATACTGACATCCAGCTACTGCGGAGAAGGGTATTGTGCTGTGTAAGACATAACAAAACCTGACACAAGGAGCAGGACCAAGGCAAGCAAATGGCACAGTTATGCCCATTTTCCTGAATACATCACCTTTAGGACAATGTGCACAAAAACAAACAACCCCAAACACCACTCCCCACAGCTTTAGTTAACTCCCTAAACATTAGCACTCATTGTGCAAGTAAACAGATGATAGCAGCTTCTTGCATGGTTGCGCTGGAGTAGTGCCCTTTTGGCTTTCTCTGGTGCACCGATACAGAGACAGCCATAATTATACTAATATATTTTCTTAAGACTTACTAACTTTTTCCATCCCACCCGTCAACACGCCCCAAAAATATTTCTGGATTTTGGGGGGGTGGGGGGTGGGAGAGGAGACACATCAGAAGCAGGAAGTCTGTCAACCAATCCATGCAGCCATTGGATGATTGAGGTGCTAAAGGAGCACTTAATGAAGACAAGGTAGTAGCCGAGAAGCTAAATGAATTCTTTGCATTGGTCTTCACTACAGAGGATGTGATGGAGAGTCCCATACCTGAAATATTCTTTTTAGATAACAATTCTGAGGGACTGTCCCAGATTGAGGTGTCACTAGAGATGGTTTTATAACAAATTGATACATCCATCAGTAATAAGTCACCAGGACAGGATGTTATTCACCCAAGAATTCTGAAGGAACTCCAATATGAAATTGCAGAATGGCTAATTGTGGTAGGTAACCTACCCTTAAATCAGCCTCTATACCTGATGACTGGCAGACAGATAATATAACGCCAATTTTTAAGAAAACTCCATAGGCGATCCTGGCAATTATAGGCTGGTAAGCCTAACTTCTGTACTAGGTAAATTTGTTGAAAATATCAGACACAGGGATGAACATGGAATGTCAGGAAAGAGTCAACTCTGCTTTTGTAAAGGGTAATCACACCTCACCAATCTACTGGAAGCCTATGAGGTGGGTCAACAAACATGGACAAGAGTGATCCAGTTGATATAGTATACGTGGACTTTCACAAAGCCTTTGACAAGGTCCCTCGCTAAAGACTCTTAAGCAAAGTAAGCAGTCAGGGGGTAAGATGGAAGGTCCTCTCATGGATCAGTAACTGCTTAAAAGATAGGAAACAAAGGGTAAGACTAAATGGTCAGCTTTCACAGTGGACAGAGATAAATAGCAGGGTCCCCCAAGGATCTATACTAGGACCAATGCTGTTCATCATATTCATAAATGATTTGGAAAAAAGAGGTAAACAATGAGGTGGCAAAGTTTGCAGATGATACAAAATTACTCAAGATAGTGAAGTCCAAAGCTGACTGGGAAGAGTTACAAAGGGATCTCACAGAACTGGGTGACTTGGCAACAGAATGGCAGATGAAATTCAATGATGATTAATGCAAAATAATGCACACTGGAAATCATAATCCCAACTGTATGTACAAAATGATGGTATCTAAATTAGCTGTTAGTACTCAAAAAAGATAAAAGTCTTGGTGTTGTTGTCAATAGTTCTCTGAAGGTATATACTCATTTTACAGCAACAGTCAAAAAAAGCTAACAATGTTAGGAATCATTAAGAAAAGGAAAGAAAAGAAGACAGAAAATATAATTCCACTATATAAATCCACGGCATGCCCACCCACCTTGAATACTGTGTGTAGTTCCGGTTGCTCCGTCTTTTAGAATGGAAAAAAGTACAGAGAAGGGCAACAAAAATGATTAGGGGTATGGAACAGCTTCCATATAAGGAGAGATTAAAAAGACTGGAACTGTTCATCTTAGAAAAGATGACTTAGTGGATGCTGTGGAGAATGTGAAAAAGGAAGTGTTATTTATTTATCCCGTCACATAACACAAGGACAAGGGGTTGCCCAATTAAACTGATAGGCAGCAGGTTTAAAAGAAACAAAAGAAAGTACAGTCAATCTGTGGAACTCATTGTGAAGGCCACACGCATAACTCGGTTAAAAAAATAATTAGGTACGTTCATGGAGGATGGGTCCATCAATAACTATTAGCCAAGCTGCTCAGGGACGCAACCCCATGCTCTTGGGGTCCCTAAGCCTCTGACTGCCAGAAGCTGGGACCGAATGACAGGGGATGGATCACTCGATAATTGCCCCCTTCTGTTCATTCCCTCTGAAGCATCTGGCCTCAGCCACTATTGGAAGACAGGATAGTGGGCTAGCTGGACCATTGGTCTGCCCCAGTAGGGCCATTTTATTATCTTAACTTCATCTCGCCTTTTTGAATGAGACTCATTAAAAAAAATTGGCTTGGGTGAGTAGGCCAGACCCATTATATTCTTTTCCTGTTGCCATGGAGTCTTCTGTTAGAGTGGTGTAGTGTTGACAGTTCACATCTTTCAGAGCTATAATTTCAGGCTGTCTGTAGAATCAGACAGGCATGCTGGCATTAGTTACCCCTGAGTTACATTTCAAGCTTCTCACTGCAACTCTGAGATCTTAAAACTTAATTTAAAAAGATTAAAGCAAAGATTCTGCCCTCATCACAAGACTCCAGAAGAGGGGTCCATAGGCATGAGCCTATTGTGTCTATGCCTTAATACAGCCTTGATCTAGCATGCACACACATAGTGAGGCAGTAAGTTTGGAAGAACAGTTTCAACTCCACTAAATTTCCCAACACGTGACCCCCAACACAAGAGGAATACTCTAACTCACAAAAGGAACTTGGGGTAGGTCTGTAAGAAATGTTTTCTAAAGCAAAAGCCCAAAGATGCATTGATAGGTGTTATAAAGACAACAAAACGTTTTGTGCAGTGTGTTTGCCGAATGTGCTCAAGAAGTTTCAAGCAGCTGCCATGCACAATTGATCAGATGACTCCTTTTTCATGTCAGAAGCTGCAAGAGTCTGCAGGACTCTGCAACACAATGACTAATCTGTTTAGCTACAGTGAAAGAGAAATGTTAGAGCTTTGCTTAGGATAGTCTCTGCTAAGAAGCTAAGAGGGTATCATACCACTGTTCTGCCCAAGTATGAAGAACAGTATTTGTCTCATCCATAACATCCTCAAAGTCCCAAACAGTGAAAGCAGATTCTGGGTAGTGAACAACTTTGATTCTTCACTGTCTATACTTAGTTTCAGTATAAGTATAAGATAAGTATACTTACAAGTATAAAATGCTGTGAGGAATTTCCAGTCTATTTCTCAAGTCAGGCTTCTAAAATTTGGCTAGGATTGGATTACTTATATAGTGTAAGAACTATGTCTGGTGATGGCATAGTCTTTCCTGCTCGAATTTCAGCCAGCATCCATCATTAAGGATCTATCAGCACTTGGGAGTACTGAGTTATAACATGCAAATTGGACCCATATCGCCATCTGAGAACATCCTGTGGGGAGATGCTAATTAGAAGAGTTTGTCAACACCTCACTTCGGGAGGGCCAGACACCAGTATTTTCTTAAAGAATAGATTGTGAAAGCCTTTGCTCAGGAAACCACCTCTTGGTACTGAGAGCATCATATTATTGTACAGTCCTGAATTACCCATTTTAATGTAAGATTATTAAGAAGGTGGTGTTAAGGCAACTCTGGCAATACCTGGAGTTATGCGATTTCCTGATTCCCTGTCAAGCTTACTTTAGGAATGGCACTGGTTCAGTGACTGCAGTCATCTTGTTGGTTAATAATCTCCTTTGGTGTTTTGCCAGTTCTATCTTTATCATCTGCCTTTGCAACCCCTGACCACATGGTATTGTAATGCATGCTGATATTAATTGGGACATAAAGTTGTTCCTGAGTGGCTCCACTTTCTCTTCAAGAGACCCTGAGGATAGTATTAAACTATTGTACCTCTATTTCAAGAGCTCTTTCATGTAGAGTGCCACAAGTTTCTTTTTCATCACCCCTCCTCTTCAATATGTATATGAGGCTAATAGTGAAGATATTGAGGCAATGCAAGCTGCAGTGTGCTTTTACCTCTAGATGTTGTAAATCACACTTTTGGATAGTGGAGTTGGTAGGCTTCCCTCAGCATCCAGTAAAATTTAAATGATAGCTAGCTGGTGGAAGCTCAGCCTTTATAAGACAAAGGTCTTGTTGACTGACTGAGAAAAAGCCAGCAGAACTGGTGGAATCAACAATTCAGACTCAAACAGGAAGACTTATTTTTTTACGGGTCAGGTTCTCATCTAAAGCTAAAATTACAAAAGAAGTGCTGCTGATTGTTTTGTCTCACCATATGCATTAGCTTCCCTGACAAGCTATATTCAGTCCTTCTCAGAATTTTCTGTGGGGGAGACAGTCATTCTCAAAGATATATTCTCTCTGTATGTCGTCCTTAGCCAGAGGGCAGGAAGTCCTTTAGACTGAAACCCTTGGCTATATATGCAAATTGATGCTGTAGAATCAAATCTCTGATGGAATAAGAAAAGGAAAAAAGTGGAGTGGATTAACTTGCCAGCTACTGAAGCCATACACTATTGAGACTGTAGTGGCAAACTTTTAATGTCATAAATCTCATAAATCTTCAGACTTGTCTACATGTCCTTGGAGTCTGTACTAATTGGATCTGATTTGTGCTGGTGCTCTAACTTCCCCATACAGACCATGCTAGCATGCACTGATACACTCTTGTTTAAAACAGGACTACAACTCTGTGCACTAAAACATTTAGTGCACACTAGCAGGGCACACTGGGGAATCAGAGCGCAACACACTGGTACACTCTCCAGATTGCACCCCTGTGTATTCCACAGTAGGTGATTCCAAGCAGTATCTGTTGGAGGTGGGTAGGAGTTTACAATGGTTCGTGATGAAGTACTGCCCTGCCGAACCCGGCGTCGTCCCTAGACTGGGAGACGATCGCGTAATGCGAAGTAAATGTGTGAACTGAGGCCCACGTAGCTGCCCTACAAATGTCCTGGATAGGGACATGGCCGATGTAGGCAGCTGATGAGGCCTGAGCCCTCGTAGAGTGTGGCCTTACAATCGGTGGCGGGGGAATCCCTGCCAAATCATAACACGTGCGTATGCACGAGGTGATCCAGCGGGAGAGACGCTGGGTGGAGATAGGCTGCCCCTTAGCCCGCTAGGCCGAGACAAGAGAGTTGAGAGGATTTCCGGAATGACTTAGTCCGATCCAGATAAAAAGCCAATGCCTTACGCACATCGAGCGTGTGGAGGCGGCGTTCCTCGCTAGAGGAATGGGGTTTGGGACAGAGCACGGGGAGGAAGATGCTCTGCTCCATATGAAAGGCGGAGACCACCTTCGGGAGGAACGTCGGGTGTGGGCGGAGCTGGATTTTATCCCTATGGAAATCCGTACAGGGGAGTTCTGAGATTAAGGCCCTGAGCTCCGAGACACGTCGGGCCGAAGTGATTACCACTAGGAAGGCCACCTTCCACGAGAGATGTGACCAGGAACACGTGGCCAGGGATTCAAAGGGGGGTCCCGTGAGCCGGGACAAGACGAGGGTGAGGTCCCATTGCGGCACGGGGGGCCTAGCGTACGGGAACTAACAGTCAAGGCCCTTCAGGAAACAGGAGGTCATCGAGTGGGAGAAGACCAAGTGGCCGAAGACCAAGTGGCCTTGCACCAGCGGGTGAAAGGCCGATATGGCCGCCAGGTGCACCTAGACCGAGGCAGGTGCCAGTCCCTGGGCCCTAAGGGATAAGAGGTAGTCCAGGATAAACTGGAGAGGTGCGGCGGAAGGGGACACTCCCCGCTCACCCGGACCACTTCGCCACGCACGTCCGATGCGTGGATGGCTTCCTGCTTTCCAGGAGGACTAGCTTTACCTGCTCCAAACACCGATTCTCCTCCTCATTCAGCCATGGAGCAGCCACGCTGTCAGGTGAAGCGCGGCCAGATTGGGAGGGAGGAGGCACCCCCCGTCCTGGGACAGGAGGTCCGGGCGGAGCGGCAGCGCCCTCGGGGGGGCCGCTAAGAGACATAGGAGGGGCCCGTACCAGTGCTGGTGGGCCCACACCGGGGCTATGAGAATGACTCTCGCCTTGTCCGCTTTCACCTTTTGAAGGACCTTGGCAATGAGGGGGAACAGGGGACAGGCATAGAGGAGCTGGCCCGACCAGCTCAGGAGGAACGCATCAGAGATCGCGCCTTTCCCCCCCCCCCCCCCGGAGCAGAACCGGGGGCAATGCCGGTTCTGACAGGTTGCAAACAGGTCGAACTGGGGAGCTCCCCACTCTTGGAAGAGCCGGCGAGTGACCTCCGAGTGGAGCGACCACTTGTACTGGGGGGAGAAGACCCTGCTGAGGTGGTCCGCTTGCATATTACGGATGCCCGGGAGGTGAGCCGCCCTCAGGGAGATATCGTGGGCTATACAGAACTCCCATAGGTTCAAGGCTTCCCGGCAGAGGGCTAGGGAGCGAGTCCCACCTTGCCTGTTGATATAGTACATGGCGGCGGTGTTGTCCGTGAGGACTCTGACCACCTTGCCGTGGAGGTGTGTGAGGAACACCACGCACGCCAACCGAACCGCCCTGAGCTCCTTGACGTTTATGTGAAGGGACAAGTCCGGGGCCGACCACATTCCCTGGGTTTGTACGTCCCCAGTGTAGGCTCCCCAGCCCAGGTCCAAAGCATCGGACATCAGGTCTATGGATGGGTTGGCCTCCCTGAAGGGAACCCCTTGCAACATATTGCTCGGGCAGGACCATAGGAGGGAAGCGGGGACGGGACCGTGAGAACCTTGTCCAGACCATCCTGAGCTTGGGAGAACTGGGAGGCCAGCCATAATTGGAGGGGCCTCATACGGAGCCTGGCATGGCGGACCACGTAAGTGCATGCCGCCATGTGACACGCCCTCGCCGTGGTAACCGGGAAGGCCGTGACCGAGGTGATGAGATCCCTTAGGGTCTCGAACCTGTCCAGGGGGAGAGAGGCTGTGGCCCTGGAGGAGTCCAGCAGGGCCCCAATGAACTCTATGCGCTGAACGGGCACTAATGTCGATTTGGTCTCGTTCACAACCAGGCCTAGATTGGCGCATGTCGAGAGGAGCAGTTCTACGTGGGACTCCACTTCGAAACGGGACTCCCCCTTGAGGAGCCAGTCATCTAGGTAAGGGAAGATTTGTACACCCTCCCACCTGAGGTAGGCCGCCACCGCAGACATACATTTCGTGAAAACCCTGGGAGCCATGGATAGGCCAAAGGGGAGGACCGTGAATTGGTAGTGATCCATCCCCACCATGAATTGGAGGAAACGTCTGTGTCCCTTGAAAATATGGACATGAAAGTACGCGTCTTGGAGATCCAGGACCGAGTACCAGTCCCCCGGGTCCAGGAAGGAGATAATAGAGGCCAGGGACACCATGCGGAACTTGGAACGGGTTAGAAACCTGTTCAGGTTGCGCAGGCCCAGAATAGGCCTGAAACCCCCTTTCGCCTTCAGGATCAGGAAGTATCAGGAGTAGAACCCTTTGCCCTGGAACTGAACCGGTACCCTTTCCACCACCCCAGGTGGAGCAACCGGTCCACCTCCTGACGCAGGAGGCTGACATGTTCCGGATCCCCCGGGGCCATCGTGGATGGCGGGTGATTTGGTGGGGGTGAGGTGAACTGCAACACGTAGCCCTTGGAGATGATACTGAGGACCCATTGGTCCGAAGTAATGCGGGACCACGCCCTCAGGAAGGCAGACAATTGGTTGCAGAACACAAACTATTAATCGGGGGGGGTCTCCCTGGCAACAGGCCCGGTGACCCCTTGCAGATAGTCAAAAACGCCTCTTCCCTTGCCTCTTGCCCTTAGAGGGACCGGGCTGCGGGGCAGAGTGGGACTGCCTCTGAGACCAATGCTTCTGGTCTCTGGGCCTTTTGTACGGGGGCTCATATCTGCTCCTCGCAGGTTGAGCCGCCGGAACAGATTTGGCCTTGTCCTTAGCCGGGGGGACGTACAGGCCCAAGGTCTGCAAGGTGGTGCAGGAATCTTTCATCCCATGCAGCCTGACATCCGTCTGGTCCGCGAAGAGCGCCCTGCCATCGAATGGGAGGTCCTGCATCAGCGATTGTGTCTCCGTCGACAGCCCGGACAACAAGAGCCACGACGCCCTGCGCATGGTGATCGTGGAAGCTATCAAGCGGTCTGCCGTGTCCGCCACATCGGATGCTGCTTGCAGGGCCGCTTTTGCCGACGACGACCCCTCTTCCACCAGGGCCTTGAAGTCCTTCCTGTCCCGGTCCGGGAGGAGGGGCTCAAATTTAGGCAGGGACTCCCACAGGTTGAAGTCGTACCTGCTCAGTAAGGCCTGGCAGCTGGCTACGCGAAGCTGGAAGCTAGCCGACGAATAAAATTTTCTGCCAAAGGAGTCGAGTCTCCTGGCGTCTTTATTTTTTGGGGTGGGCGCGGGCTGGCCCTGACGCTCTCTGTGGTTTACCGATTCCACGACGAGCGAGTTGGGTGCCGGGTGTGAATACAAGTATTCATGGTCCTTCGCCGGCACAAAGTATTTCCTCTCAGCCTTTTTCAAGATTGGGGCCAAGGAGGCGGGGGTTTGCCACAGGGAGTTTGACATGTTGGCAATACCCTGGTGCAGAGGCAGGGCCACACGACCCGGTGCCGAGGGAGACAGGACGTTAAAGAGGGAATCAGACAGACCCTCCATCTCCTCGGCCTGCAGCTATAGGCTGGAAGCCACCCGTTTTAGCAGGTCCTGGTGCGCCTTGAAGTCCTCCTGCGAAACCGAAGGCGGAGGCGCCGCTATGGTGTCGTCCGGTACTGGGGAGATGGCCCGTACGGAGCCGGGCACCTCGGTCGGTGCCAGGGCATCAACATCGAGGTCAGAGTCCTGGCGCGTGTCTGCCGACTCGTGGCCCGCCGACTTATCTCGTGGGCAGCCAAAGGAGGCCGATGGAGCCCGGGACGCTCCAGCGACCGAACGGGCCTCTGCTTGGGCTGGCACCGATGGCCACGGTGCCCACTGGCACCACTGTCCTTGCCACTCAGTCCCTTGCCATTGGTTCGGCTGAGCACGGGATGGCAACATGTGCTCCGGCGGGATGGCACGTGCCATGGGTGGGTGGACGCGTGCCAGGCTGAGCACGGGATGGCAACATGTGCTCCGGCGGGATGGCACGTGCCATGGGTGGGTGGACGCGTGCCAAGACCGAGGTCGCCGAAGAACACTCGGTGCAGCGGGAACGGTAGGAGCGGAGTCTGTGGCGTCGTCTCCCTTGGGACCGTGCTCTCGATGATGACAAACGGTACCCACGCGACGAACTGCTTCGGTACACGTGGCAGCGACACGAAGCCCGGTGCCTTGACACCGAGGTACCCCGAGGGGAGTCTCCGGCGTGGCGCCTCGACGAGCAGGAGCTGGAACGGGAGCAGCGACATCTGTCCCGTCGAGAGCAGCTCTGGTACCCACGTCTAGCAGGTGAACATTCATGGTGCCTCCCTCGGTGCCTCCGCTCGCTGGCAGGGGGCGTGGAGGGTCCCCGCGACTCCTGTCCAGACGGCGGCCCTGCCGGCGTTGAGGGTGGCCGGGAGCTGTCTGAAGAGCGCCCGCTGCGCACCGAGCGGTGCGGGGATTGATCTTCGGAGCGGGAACTGCGGCTGCTCGGAGAGGTCTGGTGGGCACCCAAAGGGGGCTTGCCCCACGACCTAGGGCCCGTACCCCATTTCGAGCTCGGGACGGGCAGGGACATAATGTCCTTTGCAGCCTGCACCGCCTCCGGCGTCAACGGCATCCGTACCAGTGGGGATGCCTGGGTTGACGGTACCGGGCTGCTCTGCTCCACACGTGTCGGAGCCTTAGAGCCCGGGGGGGATCGAGGGCTGCCCAGCGTGGGACCAGCCTCCCCCTTGTCCTTATCACGGCGGCGTTGCAGGGCCGAGCCCTTCCCTTGCTTTTTGGAGGGAGAACGGGCGCCAACTGGTCGAAGGGGCCTCGCTACGTACCGACGACGCGGCGGCCGGTGCCGAGTCTGATCTGCGCACCGGCATCGGAGTCAGTGCCGACTCCATCAGGAGAGCTCGAAGTCTGAAGTCTCTCTCCTTCTTGGTTGTTGGCTTGAATGACCTACAGATCTTCCAGAGGTCGCTTATGTGAGTCTCACCCAGGCAGCAAAGACAGTCAGCATGAGGGTCGCTCCTGGGCATAGAGCAGCGACAGGAGTCACACGACTTGAAGCCTGGGGCACGGGGCATGCCCCGAGCCCGCTCTAACGACTGAAGAACAACGTACAATGGTACCACTAAGGTCGAGAAGAAGGGCTGCAGCAGAGCTGGAGCACAAAAGTTCCGACTACCTTTACTGGCGGCAAGAAGGAACTGAGGGTGGGGGGAGCCTGTAGCTCCCCTTATAGCGCGATATACAGGTGCCA
Organism: Terrapene triunguis; assembly: GCF_002925995.2. Lineage (NCBI taxonomy): Eukaryota > Metazoa > Chordata > Testudines > Emydidae > Terrapene > Terrapene triunguis. The sequence continues at coordinate 47,636,335 of NW_020664446.1, read as the reverse complement.
CTCCAGGGGTCGCAGCGGTGCTCCCCCAGTACGGGTACTGCTAAGGGGAAAACTTCCAGCACCAGTGCACGTGGCGAGCACGCACACCTACTGTGGAATACACAGGAGCAATCACTCGAAGAAGAACTATAGAACCCGAACCACTAAAAAAGAAAATCAACCTTCTGCTGGTGGCATCTGACTCAGATTATGAAAATGAACATGCGTCGGTCCACTCTGCTTTGGATCATTATCGAACAGAAGCCATCATAAACATGGACGCATGTCCTCTGGAATGGTGGTTGAAGCATGAAGGGACATATGAATCTTTAGTGCATCTGACAGCCTTAATAAATATTTAAAAAAATAAAAAAGAAAAGAAGAGGGGATAACCCTCCTTCTACCTTTCCCTTCCTTCAATTCTTTATTCAGCTTGTGACAAGTGGTCATCATGTCTTTATCCAAGAAGAGAACGGTAGATCAAGAGTGCCACACATTTCAAGAGAATGAAGAATTTTTTATTTCTTTTTGGACATGAATGGAAAGCCTAGGTGCTTGACTTGCAAGAAACAGGTAGCTGTGGTAAAAGAAAACAGAAGTTGAAGACACTATGAAAGAAACTATCCTGAGAAATATGGTAAGTACATAGGAAAGTTATGCGAAGATAAAAACTCTGAATTAGCACATTCTTTGAAAAAGCAGCAGTGCTTATTAGTGCTCCACACTTAAGTGATGTTGCTGTTAAGGCAAACTATGTGGTTGCCCATGAAATAGCTGTCATCTAATCCATTTTCTGAGGCAGAATTTTTGGGAAACTGCATGCTAAAAGCTAAAGAAATAGCATGTCCAGATAAGCAGCAAACTTTTGCAAATATCAGCCTTTCAAGAAACACAACTGCTGAGAGAATCAATAATTTAGCTGAGAATTTGAACAGTCAAATCCAGGTCAAAGTTAAGTCCTTTGCTGCTTTTTCATTCGCAACTGAGGAAAGCACAGATGTAAGTGACATTTCTCAGCTTGCAGTATTCATTAGCAGAATTGATAAGAACAGGTGTATAGCAGAGGAGCTCTTAGAACTGGTGCTGATGAGACACGACAGCAGAAAATTTGGTGGAAGCTCTGAATAAATTGGCTGTGGGCTGGAAAAGAGCTGAGAGCCTGGCCCCATAAGAACAAGAGGCCAAATTGCAAACCATCAATCATAAACAGCAGGTTAGCGATTTTACATCAAAAAAGCTCTCTGTAGTAGAACTCTGAAAGTGAATCTTGTTATAGATATGGTTGTTAAAACTGTAAATTTTATTTGAGCTAGTGGTCTCAACCACAAGCAACTCATCCAGCTGTTGGAAGAATGTGACATTCACTGTGGACTGCTGTATCACACTGAAGTTCAATGAGTAAGTCAGGGACCAGGGTTGAAGCACTTTTTAAACTGAGTAGTGAGATCCAGCTTTTCATGGATCAGAAAAGGGAAGATGTCACTGAATTACAGGACAATGAATGGCTTCAAGACCTTGCTTTCATGGCAGATATTAGGCCTGGTCTACACTAGGACTTTAATTCGGATTTAGCTGCCTTAATCCGAATTAACCCTTCACCCGTCCACACTACAGAGCCAGTTAATTCGAATTAAAGGGCCCTTTAAATCGATTTCTGTACTCCACCTCGACGAACGGAGTAGAGCCTAAATCGATTTTGTTAATTCGAATTAGGGTTAGTGTGGACGCACACCACCGAATTACTGTGTTTAAGTTAATGGGGTAGTGTGGCCGCACACCACCGAATTAATGTGTTTTAAAACCGAATTAAGGTGCTTAGTGTGGCCGCGCACAATCGAATTTATACAACCTGTTTCCCAAATTCGAATTATCTAAATTCGGATTAATCCTGTAGTGTAGACATACCCTTAGAGAGTATCTGAACTCACTCAACACAAGAATGTAAGGGTGCAACCAAGTAGTGATTGAATACTATGACAACATTTGTGCCTTTGCAATTAAGCTTCAGCTGTGGGAGAAGCAACTTTCCCAGTGTAACTTGGCACATTTTCCCATCCTGAAATCACTGTGTGACACTACTGGGACTCAACGTGATAAAATCACAGAAAGGTATGTGAGCAAAACTGATCAACTGAGAAAAGAATTTCAAGAATGATTCTCTGACTTCAGAAACCTTGTAGAAGAGTTTCCAGTGTTCAGCACACCATTTTCTATCAATGTGCATGATGTACCAGAAGAGCACCAAATGGAACTTACTGAACTGCAATGAGACATTCTGTTGAAGGGCAAATTATCTGACATTGGTGTTCAAGTTTTATCAGTACCTACGATCAAATTATCCCAAACTGAAGTTCGTTGCATCAATAACTCTTTCCATGTTTAGGAGTACAAACCTGTGTGAACAAATATTCTCCATCATAAATATCAACAGATCTAAATTACATTCTCAACTAAGTGAGACATCTGAACTCGATACTCAAGATAGCCTCAGCCCAGTCATTTGCTCCAAATGCTGACATACTGGTTCAAGCAAAGAGATGCCAGGTATTGGAGAGCAGCAGTAGCAATCACTAAGATCGAAAATAAATAATTACCAACATGGTTTACATTTATTTCTATTTTAATAACTTTTGTTATTAAAGTGTCAGGGTATCGGATGAGGCCCTGCATATCAAATGAGTTTGATATCTCTTGCTCTAAAGGATAGACAAAGTTATGTTCCTATTGGTTGCTACTACCCGACCAGTGGCAGCCAACACTCAGAAATATCAGGGCATAATTATTGAGTAAATCAAATAGGGCATATGGTAAATATTCTTCCAAAATGAGTGTTATAGTATTCTTTGAAGTAAACCAACATGCAGCTTGACATTTTTCATATTAGAGAATTGGTGGTCTTCTTGTTATTAGAAGCAAATGTAAAAAACCAAAACAGATATTTTTTAATGCAAGGGCATCACATATTTGTCATTTGTCAACTCAGACAACTTGATAAATGGGAGCTAGATTGGAAAATGATGTTAAGAGATAGTGTGATTAGGAGTTAATGGCTGATCTATTAGAATACAGTTCTTTGAATAATATGTAGAAATGTTTCAATGGGACTTGATAGAGTCAACTGTTGTGTAAAATGTGTGTGTGTGTGCATGCTTTGTGGGACAAAATGCAAGCCAAACAATGTAAAGGGTTTTTGCTTGTACTGTTTGTGTTTAAAGAGACAGTGAGCTTGAACAAAATTACTTTTCATCTGAAAGTTTTATAATTAATCTTATAACAAGTAATATCTTAGATTGCTATAAATGGAAGATTAGAGAAAAAATACACCTTTTTTCAGTCTGTGTATTTAGTGTTTTTGACAGAAGTGTGTTTATAGTAAGTTCCATTGTTTTATCGATAGTCAGTTTTACCTTCTGCCACATGCAAAAGTTTTAAGACAGAACTCTCAATCACTGTCCTGGGTCATGTTCACATGAAGATGCTTCCTCAGGCTGTGGTAGAGGATGTTTACCAATTAGAAGGGCAAGGAAACTGAAATGGAAAGGGCAGCAGGAAATAGTGTGCACAAATGAAGGGGCTGGGGAAGCAGGTTTGAATTTGCCCTTCGGGGATGCCCAAAATACCTTTCTAAACATCAGCTGAAGAGCAGAAAAATCCCTCTTAAATTGATAAAAAAAAAAAAAAAAAAAAAAAAACTATGTTATACCATTTTTAAGATGCCCTGTCAGAAAACAGTGTTCTGAAAGGTGACAGTATCCCATAGACAACACAAAAGTAGTTGTCCGATTATAAGAAAGACCCTTTTAGAAGGGAAATAAAGTATACTTACTTCAGTTTATTGCGCGTCTAGAAGTGATTCGTTTTATTTAGGTAAGCAGGTACATTTTATATGCGTCTGATCAATACAAAAATTCTCCTTTTTCTATCTATATGAATATTTTGGTTAGAATGACTAAGCCAAGGATTTAGTAGCATTTTACAGAAATGAACAACAATTCAATCTGAATTTGATTTAGTTTAACACACACCTTATTAAGTAATCAGAAATACAAATTCTAATACGGAAGAAAAAGGCAAAGACACCTTTAGTAGCCCATTCTTTTTAACCAGAAAAGAAAATTCCAGGTGATAGAAAGTTAATCAGATATTATGATTTATACAACATCATGAACTACCCATTCTTCTAAAAAGATAAGCTTTAAAGTAAAGAAAAACATTTGCAAATGTTTTCATACATATCTTTTTAGAGGTTGTTTTTTTCCCAGTTTTTGTATCAGTCACACACTGCAGGACACTCACAACTTATATCCTTATAACACTAATGCTGAAGAATATCACACTAGTTTTGATTAAAGCAGTTTTAACATACAGCGTACAAGGAAGCTTACTGTCTGCTATCTCCAGTGTAAAGCAACAAAATATGGTAAACGCAGTCTGAATATATTATAATACACTTGCAAATAAATGTTGCACTTTTCTATAGAATAGTGAAAAACACTAGTACAGTCAACCAATGCTAGCATGGCAATAAAGAACCACATTTGAATACATTTCATCATTAGATTGATATAAAACTATTTTGATAAACTGTAAACAGTTAAAATGGATTATGTTAAAAAAACAAATGTTTGAAGCAAGATGGATTTTTGTGTTTCAGCCTATACAAGTGTTTTTACCAAACTGTTCATATATTAAAACAAATTGAAGGAGATGTATAAACATTTCAAGGTACTAAATTTGCCAGCTTAAAATAAATTATATAACATACAATGCTGTCACTAAAGAGTGCTGATTTCTCACAAGGTGGTTTCTGGTGTTGAACAACAATTTTGTTTTCCATATTTCTTCTACTGTTTATAATTGTTTTAGAATGGTTATATGTTACTCCTGGGGGAATTCTGCAACACTGCACAACGCCGAATTTTGCAGAAATTAATGTTGCGCGTGCAGAATTTCCTTTCCCCCACAGAAATGGGCAGAGAAACAGGAACTGGGTTGTCAGGGGTTTCCTTAACTCTCTATTCCTGGGGGAATTTTTGTGTGTCTGTATTGTTACAGATATACTTGCCGACAGGTATTTTGAAATAAATTACCAAAATAATTGAAACTGGTGTGATTATGCAGTGTTATTTTGACAAATAAAATTTGCAGAATTTTAAAATACTGTGCTCAGAATTTTCAATTTTTTGATGCAGAGTGCCCTCAGGAGTAATATTTGAAGTATGCCCTGTGGATTTATGGATATAATAAACATTTCCCTGGGCACCTCCCAGCACTAGTTAGGATCATGGAGAAATGAATGGGAGGCAGAAGAAAAGCACCCACTTATTTTTTAAATGGGGACTTAAAGTGAGGATTGTTCAAAGGCTATGGAGGCAGTAAATTTTGTGATCCGGAACCACTGGACTTTAGGTATGATCCAAGAGAAGATGGACTCTTAGTGAAGGGGATAATGGGGACTTAAAACTTGTGGGTAGCTGATATTTCGATTTTGAAAGTGGAATGCAAAAGTATTAAACAGGAATACTGGCCTCCATGCAAGGCATATTATATAACTATACATAGTACTAACTTATCTTAAAAGAACATTAGGGTTGAACAGCCAAGTATTTCAAAGTCAATATTATGTCTGTCTGTCTGTGCAAACTTAATACATAGGCACAAAGGGGCAGAATTATGACACAGTCTTTAATTGCATGATAACTTTTTTCACATGACTCTGCCTCATTCAATAAGCAGGATGGATTGTGCTCAGTGAATATTATTTTTATCATCAGTGAGTTACCCTAAGGCCTTATTTACTACACACAATACAAACCCTGCACTGAATACAGAATTATTAATTTCCTCATGGACTTTTCTATACTCATCATCGTAGTATCAGAGTGCTTCACAAATAATAATGAATTTATCTTCACAATGCTCCTGCAAGATATGGAATTATCCTCCTCTTTTTACAAATGGAAAAGTAGGAGACAGAGATTAAGGTCAAAATTGCCAAAATAGTTTTCACTAATTTTGGTTGCTCAACTTGAGATGCCTAGGGCCTGATTTTACAAAGCACTTACCATTTTTACAGGAATCCCGACAAGCCTTTACCTCTGCAGCTGCTCATAGTTTTTCCAACAGTACTATCTGCATGAAATAGACATGATTCTGAAACACTCACTACTGCTCCCAGGGTTCTAAATAATAGCAGTGAAAGTGACCAGTATCTATGTTTGATTCGTTTTACATCGCTGCTGGATTCTTAGTATTATTATTTGTATTATTATAGAGCAGGGGTGGCCAACCCGTGGCTCCGGAGGCACATGTGGCTCTTCAGAAGTTAATATGCGGCTCCTTGTATAGGCACCGACTCTGGGGCTGGAGCTACAATCGCCAACTTTCCAATGTGCCGGGGGAGGGGGTGTGCTCACTGCTCAACCCAGGGCTCTGCCACAGGCCCTGTGAAACAGCTGATCGGGAGGCTGTGCGGAGGGGGGCACTGATTAGCGGGGCTGGTGGTGGGCAGGAAGCGCTGGGAGCTGATGTGGGGCTGCTGACGTATTACTGTGGCTCTTTGGCAATGTACATTGGTAAATTCTGGCTCCTTCTCAGGCTCAGGTTGGCCACCCCTGTTATAGAGCCTAGCGCCTATAAACAGAACAAAAAGACAGCACAGTAGAAGCACTAGAGCTTGTTTCAGACAAGTAATATTATGCCAGCTTATACATATTAAGTTATTTCCAGAACAGTAAGGATCAGAATTTTGGTTTTTAAAAGACAACTTAAGTTCTACAGATACTGAATGCTTACACTCCACTTTTAACAGGGAAATCTTCCCATCTGCAAGTGAGTTTTTCCAAGTCCTAGCTATATTTCACTAGTTAGAACATGAGCTTTTCCCCCCACACACAGAACATTCTGGGTTTCTAACTATTAAGCTCTTGCTGTTGAAATAAGCAATTATACTGGAATAAATATTTTTTTCCAATTTCTTCCCTTTTAATCACAAATAAATTTCTCAAGACCAAAAAATAAAGATTATGTGCTTAAATAACATACCATCCTGTAGACTAATAATCAGTGAGGAAGTCACTGAAGTGATTCATAGTACCCTCAGGTAACCTTCAGACTATTCTGACACTAAAGGGTAACAGCAGAAAGCACTAGCTGCTGACTCAAGCAGATGCGATAGATGCACTTCCATTCCCCCCTCAGCATGCTGTATTCTCTCTGTATCATTAAATCTGATTCATCTTTATCATTCTGCCAGAATCAAAAGAACAGATCAACCTAAGACATTCAGCATAATTTCCAAGCCTGTAGTACTTTGAATACAAATTGCAAATAAGCTCTAACACAATTCTGCATATAGCAACTTGCTTTTCAACCCTAAGGCTTGGTCTACACTTACCCCCCAAGTCGAAGTAAGGTACGCAAATTCAGCTACGTGAATAACGTAGCTGAATTCGACATACCTTACTTCGAACTTACCGCGGTTCAGACGCGGTCCACACGCGGCAGGCAGGCTCCCCGTTGACTCCGCGGTACTCCTCTCGTTGAGCTGGAGTACCGCAGTCGACGGCGAGCACTTCCTGGTTCGATTTATCGCGTCCAGACCAGACGCGATAAATCGAACCAGGAAGTTCGATCCCCAGCCGCCGAACTAGCGCGGTAGTGTAGACCTGGCCTAAGAGTTTTAGAGATTTGTTACTTTCAATTTTGCATGCACTCATATACTGTGAGCATGAAAACAACTTTCAGTCATATAAGTGAATATCCTGACACTAAGCAGCAAAGCAAATATTAGTGTTTTACATTAAGAGCTTATTACTAGGACACAGTGGTGAAAGTTCTGAACTTTCTGGCACACAGGAGTTAAAATCATTCACATGTAAAGAGAAACTTAAAGTTTTATAAAAGCTGGCTATTCATTCTGACCAGAAAAGGAGACACTACCTCATAGTAGGTAGGCCAAGTGCAGCACAGCTGCCGAAGAGCTTCTGAGTGATGCCATCAGGAAGTACAGCACTAGGCAATTTCAACCTTGACAGTAATGTTAGGGAGGAGACAAATTTGGCTAATAGCAACACATTCTTGCCAACACACACTCGCCCAACAGGATGAGGTTCTGCGAACACACACAGTGCTGAAAAGTCCTTTACCCTGCAAAAAGCTGGAAACAGTTGAGCTGTATGTGTTAATTTCCTTTACTGGCAACTTACAAGGGTACACTTAAGCTCTAAATAGTTTCTAAATGGTTAAACTGCACATCTTTCAAGAGAATGCTCTGCAGGGGGACAAGCCCAAAATGCAAATAGCACCCCATTAAGTTGGAAGTATGGGGAAGCCACATTTTGTCCCTGATAATCTGTTTCTATGGCTTGGACAGTCAGTGTGGATGCTAAGTTGCTTCTTTTCTGTGGTGTAAAACAGGTAAATGGAGAGCCGATGAGAAGGAATTAATGTCGGTATTCAGAATTTAAGAGGGTATCTTCTTTAGAAAGAACAGTCATCCCCTTCTCCTCCCCCATAGTTTGAAGACCTGAAAATAAATGTTAAGCTTTACATGAAGGAGTCTAGATTTGGGGCTTGACAAGGAGAGGTTACTTACCTTTCACTAACTTCAAGATGTTTTGTCCCTATAGGTGATCCACTGTAGCATGTACACACACTTGCAAGTGCTTGATAGGAAATTTGAATTAGCAGTGTTGCAGGTCCATGCCTGAGCACCATGTGCTCCAAAGTGAGAGCATACAGGAAGGGAAGGACCCACTGCCAATCCAGTTCCTTCACAACTACAAAGCCAGACTCCGCAGCAAACAAAAAGGAGTGAGGGAGGTGGTGCACCCATAGAAACAAAACATATCAATGAACTCAAGTTACTGAAAGATGAGTAACCTCTACTCCTCCAAGTATATGTCCCTATGGGTGCTCCAACATAGGAGATTCCCAATCAGTAACTCAATGAGGAAGCACGTGCAAAGGAAGCAGATGCAAGTCAGTGCATAAGACACCATCGCCAAAGGTTGTGTCCATCCTGAATGCAGATAGGATAGCGTAATGTCTGGGGAACATGTTAACAGAGGACCAAGTTGCAGCCATGAAAATTTCCATGAGGGGAACGTCCTTGAGGAGGGTAACTGAAATGAACTGAGTCCTGGTGGAATGTGCTGGCACCTTAGGGAGGGTTCTACCCCAGTGACCTCATAGCAGACTATGATGCAACTTGAAACCCATTGAGAGAGTCTCTGAGAACAAATTGATTGTCCTTTCTTTATTTCAGAAAAGGATACAGAAAGTTGAGGAGAAATCCTAAAGCTTCTAGTCTGGTCCAGATGAAAGGCAAATGCCCTCTGAACGTCTGAAGTGTGAGTCTAGCTTCTTCTCTTGAGGAGTGGGACTTGGGAAAGAATACTGGCAGAAAGATATCCTGATTAATATGAAAGTCTGACAAAATCTTCGAGGAGAATCAAGGATAGGGGCTCAGCGTGACCATGTCACGACAGAAGGTAACATAAGGTGGGTCAAACATGAGCACTCCCAATTCTCTCAACCTTTTATGCAAGGTGACAGCTATCAGGAATGAAATCTTAAAGGAGAGGTGGTGGAGTGAACAGGTGGCCTTAGGTTTGAATAGGGGGTTCCTCGGGATATTAAGGACCAAATTAAGATACTATGAAGGTGTGAGGTTCCAACTATGAGGAAACAGATAAGCTCTTAAGGAATCTGACCATGGTGGGGTGCCTTTGATAGGCATATGAAAAGGCGTAATAGCTGCCTGGTGTACTTAGACCAAACTTAATCATAATCAACTTGTTTTGAACTGCAGTAGGTAATTGAGGATTCTGGAGAGAGGAGTTTCAGAAGTGGATACAGAGTGATGTGAACACCAGAAAAGAAAGCGCTTCCAGTTCTGTACATAATTTTTACATATGGAAGGCTTCCTAGCATTGAGAAGTGCAGACTGGACTTCCTCCAAGCAGTCCAACTCAGAGGTTGAGAAACAAAAAGAGCCAGGCCTTGAGGTTCAGAGCTGGGAGATTGCGATGGTTAATAATGCCTGAGTTCTGTGTTAGTAGGTTTGATAGGAGCGGGTCATCTCTATAGAAAGGTGAAGTAGATTGAAATACCACACCTCTCTTGGCCAAGAAGGTGCTATCAGGATGACCCTCGCCTGCTCTTGCCATAATCTGATCAGTGTCTTGGAGAATTAATAGTGTTGGAGGGAAGGCGTAAAGGAGAGCACAGGGCCAGAGAACTAGGAGGGAATTCCTTAAGGAGTTGTGGCCAAGTCCCCTCATGGTGCAGAAAATCTGGCATTTTGCATTGTCTGGGGTTGCAAAGAGCTCCATTGCAGAGATGCCCTAAGCTTTGCAGATGTTGTACAAGACCGGGTTGTTGAGCTCCCACTCATGGTCCTGATGGAAGTGACTGCTTAGGGCATCTGCTAAAGGCTTCTGGAGACCTGGAAGGTAAGTCATAGAGATCTCTATGCAGTGGGTAATGCACCAGGTCCCATAGTTTTAGTGATTCTGTGCACACGGACTGGGATCTTGCTTGTTGATTTATATAGTACATCACCACCCTGTTGCCTACCATTACCCTGATGACAGCACTGAATGTCATGGAAAAAATGTTGACATCCATAACCAACTGCCCTTAGTTCTAGAACATGGGTCTTAACCCTTATCTTAGCAAGCATGAAAAACTGACCAAATGCATCGAAAAGATTTAGAAATTTTATGCCATGGCAGCTTAGGAGAAATGGTCCAGTCCCACCCTTTGGAAGGATGTTACCTGGAAAAACAGGGATTCTGAAAAGGACTTAGGAGTCATGCTGCATAACTAACAGAACATGAGCTCTCAGTGTGATGCTGTGTCTAAGAGGTCTAATGTGACCCTTGGATGTAGAAGCAGGAGAACATTGATTAGGAGTAGGGAGAAGGTGCCTCTATGTATATAGCTGGTGAGACCATTGGTGGAATAATGTGTCCAATTCTGGTGTTCATATTTCAAAAAGGATGTTGAAAATTTGAAAGTGTTCAGAAAACAGCCACTACGAATGATCTGAGGTCTTGAAAAACCTACTTTACAGTGAGAAACTTAAGAAGCTCAGTCTATTTCACTTATTAGAGAAGGTTAAGAGATGACTTGATCACAGCCTGAAAGTATATACATAGGAAGATTTCTGGCACTAGAAGGCTCTTTAAATTAGCACACAAAAGACATATCAAAATACAATGACTGGAAGTTGAAGCTAGACAAATTCAAATTGAAAATAAGGTGCAGATTTTTAACTGTGAGGGGAAATAACCATTGAAAAAACTTACCTAGGAATGTGCTGGATTCTTCATCATTTGAAGTCTTTAAATCAAGACTGAATGTCTTTCTAAATGGCATGCTCAAGCTCAAAAGTTATCGTCTTAAAACAGGAAACACTAGGAAAAAGAACAGGAGTACTTATGGCACCTTAGAGACTAACAAATTTATTTGAGCATAAGCTTTCGTGGGCTACAGCCCACTTCTTTGGATGCATAGAATGGAACACACAGAAAGAAGATATTTAAACATACAGATGTATAAATTTATACATATACATACATCTGTATGTATAAATTTATACATCTGTATGTTTAAATATCTTCTTTCTGTGTGTTCCATTCTATGCATCCAAAGAAGTGGGCTGTAGCCCACGAAAGCTTATGCTCAAATAAATTTGTTAGTCTCTAAGGTGCCACAAGTACAAAAAAAAAAAAAAAAAAAAAAAAAAAAAAAAAAAAAAAAATTATTTTTGAATGTCTTGGTGTATTTTTGGCCTGTATTGTTCAGTAGGGCAGAGGAAATAACCATAATGATTGCTTCTGACCTCAAAACGGAAGAATGTTTATAAGACAACCTCTTAATATGAGGCTATTGATCAATCAAACTGAAACGGCTAAATAAAACTGACCATTTTACTTCATAAATTTCTACCATGTCCTAACAAAAAAGGTCAAAACAGCCAAAACACACCAAGACATTCAAAAATAAGTTTCACACTATTAATCACGTTTGTTAAAATTAATATGTCGATGTCCCCTGGAACTTACCTCTCTATAAATCATGCAAGATCATCTGAGAAAGGCCAGATTCAGCACCTGGATCCAGAATTATTCCATCCGACAGCCTGGGCTATAGAACTGACTTCTTCGGAGGTTTGCTGTTCCACTAGAGTCCAGAAAGTGCTGTAAAACTCCAGTTCAGTCCTTTCCTGTTAGGTCCATAAGCAGAAGAGGTTCTTTCTGTGGGCGGTCAGAAATAACACAGCTCCATCCATGGTTCCTTTTCTGTCCTTCAATATTTGCTCCACCTCAAGTCCCTGGAACTGTCTCTTTCCCCTATCAGAGTACACCTTGAAGTCATTTCTGCTTATCACATGGAAGTGGAGCACAAGTTTGTGTTCAATAACCCTACAGTGAAAAGGTTTCTAGAAGGACTGTGAGGTATCTGCCCTGCTGTGAAGGATCCTACATCTAGCTGGGACTTCAGTCAAGTCCTCATGCAGCTGACAGTGCCTTCCTTCAAAGCCATGGGAGAATGTTCCATATTACATCTCTGTATCATGAGGGCTTTTATTACAGCCATAACCTCAGCTAGGAGAATTGATGGTCAAGCCACCACCTTTTACAATCTTTCATGTGATTTTTTTTGCTCACATTCTAAATTTCTGCCTAAGGTGGGAACCAATTTCCACCTCAGACCTTGAATCTGCCATATTCTTCCCAAGACATCACCCTCATCCAAGAGAGGCAAAGTTGTGTATTGTAGATGTTCAGAAGACATCCACTTTTGACCTATTTAGGTCCATGGCGCTTACAGACTCACCTCTATTATTAGTATCATTTGAGGATAACCACAAGGGTCAGGCCATTACAACTCAGCATTTATCTAAGTTAATCATATGTAGTATTGAGGAATGTTATAGGCTGGCTAAGATCACCATGACAGAAGGATTTAGGGATCATTTGATCAGGTCCAACACACCATTCAGGGCTTGTCTTACGCATATCACAATAGCAGAGATCTATAGTACCAGATCAATCCATACCTCCATAAAACATTACTCAACTGATTTGGTATCCAGATCTGATGCCCCAATTTGGGAGGGTAGTGTTACAATCCCTGTTTAACTAATTCTGGGGAGGATATGCACTGTTTGATAAACTCCCAGTAGTGAGATTAAGCAGAAGCCATTTAATAAAATGAAGGTTATTTACAACCAGAGCTGTGCATATAATGGTTTTCTAGTTTGCTGGCAATTCTGCAAAAACAAAAAAACCATTTTGTGTCAAACCAAAAACAGATTTCAACTAATCAAAAAGTTTTTAAAAAATCATTTTAAGTAGAGTAAATACAATTTTGAGCTGTCTTTATGTTTAACTTTTTTTTTTTTTTTAAATAAAATCAAAAGAAATTTCAAAACAAATCTTGTATCAAAAAATTGAAACATTTCATTAGAAAATGTCAAGTGAAATGTTGACTTTTTGGCATTTTTCCCTCAACACAAACAATTCAGTGAAACTGACATGAATTTACAATACATTTCAATGTTGCCAAATGTGCATTTTCACCGAACAAATCTTTTGGCCAGCTCTACTTAGAAGTGGGAGTTCTTCAAGATGAGATACTGAACATTCACACTACCTGCTTATCTTCCCCTCTACCTCAAAGTCCTGTTATTCATTACTGGAGCCTGGGTTTGCAGGCGGAAGGAACTGAGGATGATGAAATAGCCCTCCCCTTTCTTTACTTTACCTTCAGAACGTTCAAAGGCATGAGAAGGGGTATGAGATCACTCCAGCAGACACTGGTTCTAGAGGTTTCCACCAGGTCAGCGGCACCACAGGGGCATTTTCCAAGAGTGGCAATGTGTAGAGGCCACTCAAAGATCATAGGAACTCCTTGCTCATAATCCGTTTCTCAATTCCTTTTCTACACTATGACCCAAAAGTCCTCAGTCTTGGAGAAGCCTGAATGATACTCCAGAAAAAATTAGGGAATGGTGGATAAACTTAAAAAGTTGAGCTATCATCACAGTGGAGTAAACAACAGCAGTAGTTAGTGACTAAGTATTATCATATAATCTTACTGCGACACCTACACTCACAACAGAGCATATAACTGTCATGAAAATTTCTTACATACCATTTTTTCCAAGAGATTACATTTTTAAACATTCCCAGTAGTTTTTAGTAGGGCTGAAAAGCGATTAAAAAATTAATTGTGATTAATCGCACTGTTCAACAATAGAATACCATTTATTTAAATATTTTTGGATATTTTCCACATTTTCAAATATATTTATTTCAATTACAACATAGAATACAAAGTATACACTGCTCACTTTATATTTATTTTTGATTACAAATATTTGCACTATAAAAAACAAAAGAAATCGTTTTTTTTTTCAATTCACCTAATACAAGTTTAAACTGATCGCCATATTTGGGGTCGGGAAGGAATTTTCCTCAAGGGCAGATTGGCAGGTTTTTCGCCTTCCTCTGCAGTGTGGGGCACGGGCCACTTGCTGGAGGATTCTCTGCACCTTGAGGTCTTTAAACCATGATTTGAGGACTTCAATAACTCAGATATAAGTTAGGGGTTTGTTACAGGAGTGGGTGAGATTCTGTGGCCTGCGTTGTGCAGGAGGTCAGACTAGATGATCATAATGGTCCCTTCTGACCTTAAAGTCTATGAGTCTATAAGTACTGTAGTGCAATCGCTTTATCATGAACGTTGAATTAACAAATGTAGAATTATGTACAAAAAATAACTGCATTCAAAAATAAAACAATGTAAAATCTTTGAGCCTACACGTCCACTCAGTCCTATTTCTTGTTCAGCCAATCGCTCAAGACAAACAAGTTTGTTTATATTTGCAGGAGATAATACTGCCCGCTTCTTGTTTACAATGTGAAAGTTAGAACAGGCGTTCACATGGCACTGTTGTAGCCAGCATTGCAAGATATTTACATGCCAGATGCGCTAAAGATTCATATGTCCCTTTATGCTTCAACCACCATTCCAGAAGACAGGCATCCATGCTGATGACGGGCTCTGCTCGATAACAACCCAAAGCAGTGCGGAATGACGCATGTTCATTTTCATCATCATGAGTCAGATGTCACCAGAAGGTTGATTTTCTTTTTTCGTAGTTCGGGTTCTGTAGTTTCCACATTGATGTGTTGCTCTTTTAAAGACTTCTGAAAGCATGCTCTACACCTCATCCCTCTCAGATTTTGGAAGGCACTTCAGATTCTTAAACCCTGGGTCGAGTGCTCTAGCTACCTTTAGAAATCTCATCTTGGTACCTTCTTTGCGTTTTCTCAAATCTGCAGCGAAAGTGTTCTTAAAATGAATATGTGCTGAGTCATCATCCTAGACTATTATAACATGAAATATATGGCAGAAAGTGGGTAAACAGAGAAGGAGACATACAATTCTCCCCTAAGGAGTTCAGTCACAAATTCAATTAAAGCATTTTTTTTTTTTAAATGAGCATCAGCAGCATGGAAGCATGTCCTCTGGAATGGTGGCCAAAGCATGAAGGGGCATACAAATGTTTAGCATAGCTGGCACATAAATACCTTGCAATGCCAGCTACAAAAAGTCCCATGTGAACTCCTGTTCTCACTTTCTGGTGACATCATAAATGTAAACAAACTTGTTTGTATTAGCGATTGGCTGAACAAGAAGTAGGACTGAGTAGACTTGTAGGCTCAAAAGTTTTGCATTGTTTTGTTTTTGAGTGCAGTTATGTAACAAAACAAATCTCCATTTGTAAACTGCACTTTCACAATAAAGAGATTGCACTACAGTACTTGTATGAGGTGAATTTAAAAATACCATTTCTTTTGTTTATCATTTTTACTGTGGAAAGATTTGTAATATAAAGTGAGCAGTGTACACTTTGTATTTTGTGTTGTAACTGAAATCAACATATTTGAAAATGTAGAAAAACGTCCAAAAATATTTAATAAATTTCAATTGGTATTCTATTCTTTAACAGTGCGATTAAAACTGTGATTAGTCGCAATTAATTTTTTAATCACGATTAATTTTGAGTTAATCCCGTGAGTTAACTGTGATTAATCGAAAGCCCTAGTTTTTGGTAGTAAGCTAAAGTGTTATTCCATTGCCATTTTCACATTAGCAGACATTCAATGAGGCATAAAATATTAAGTACAAGTTTTAAAGCAGCAAAGATGATCTTATAAGAATGTTGTTACAATTACTTTCTACTATACAAAATTATTGATATAATTTATTTTATGCAGTATAGTTGTAGCCATGTCAGTCCCAGGTTCTTAAAGAGACAAGGTGGGTGAGGTAATATCTTTTACTGGACCAATTTCTGTTAGGCCGTGGCTACACTCAAAACTTCAAAGCACTGCCGCGGGAGTGCTCCCGCGGCAGCGCTTTGAAGTGCGAGTGTGGTTGTGCGCCAGCGCTCGGAGAGAGCTCTCCCAGTGCTGCAGGTACTCCACCTCCACAAGGGGATTAGTTTACAGCATCAGGCACTGTTTACACTGGCGCGTTACACCGCTGTAACTTACTGTGCTCAGGGGGGTGTTTTTTCACACCCCTGAGAGAGAAAGTTGCAGTGCTGTAAAGCACCAGTGTAGCCCTGGCCTCAGTGAGAGAGCGCAGCTTAGGAGCTACACAGAGCTCTTCTTCATGTCTGGGACAGGTATTTAGATTGTCACAGCTAAACACAAACTCAAACAGACAGTCTCTATGCATCCGAAGAAGTGGGATGTAGCCCACGAAAGCTTATGCTCAAATAAATTTGTTAGTCTCTAAGGTGCCACAAGTACTCCTGTTCTTTTTGCGGATACAGATTAACAGGGCTGCTACTCTGAAACCTGTCAAACAGATAGTTTAGCATAAGTAGTTAGCACATATTCTAAAGGGGCCAGTCAAAGTGAAATGACCCATTAACATCCCTGTAGTCATACTGACCTGGCAGGGAAACTACCGGGTTTTGATTTATGTTGGAAAGACTGGTGCAGATGAATCACATCAGGACATCTCATGGGAGATGTGGACAAACCCTCTTTAAATGAAAAATAAGGTAAACACCTGTATGCAACTGTGGTCACCAGGCACAAATGATGGAGCACATCATATCTGAGTGTCCCCTTCGTTCTTTTGTCAGGGCCTGAAGGACATTCACCAGCTCACTGCTGCAGCAATGTGCTGGCTATCTCACACAGATATATATTTGTACCCAAACCATACAAAAGAAGTAGTCATACAACAAAAAGGGGGGTTAGTGTGTTACAGATTGTAAGTCATAAATCTAGTGTCTTTATTAAAACTAAGATTTTTAGTCTCTTAAAAAGTTATGAATTTAAGCTCCCAGGCTCGTCTTTTGAAAGCGTTGAGCAGGTTTCCTTTGAGGATGTGGACAGAGGTCAGATACAGAGTAATTGCTTTGTGAAAAGTATTCACCCACAGGTGATATGGTTTTTGTTTTTTTTATCATTTTCCTGTGCAAGGTCATTTGAGAGCATAGTAATTGGCTAGTTTCACCTACATAGTTGTTATTGGGGCATTTAGTGCACTGGATGAGGTACATCACATGTTGGGATAGGCACATGTAGAACCCATGGATCTTGAAAGATGTGTTGTGGGGGGTGTTGATCATCGTAGCAGTAGATAGAGATAGAGATAGATATAGATGCAGGTTTTGCATCTGTTGTTCTAGCAGGACCTAGTGCCGCTTGGAGTTGGTGTGTCCTGGTCTTTGGGGAGATAGCTTCTGGAGAGGTTGGAGGGTCATCTGAAGGCCAGAAGTGGGGGTTCAGATAAAATTTCTTTCAGACGATGAACCTCAGAGCTTAAATTCAAAACTTTGCTAGACGTTAAAAAGCATGGTCTTAATAAGACACTGGATTTAGGAAATGGCTACACTTGTAGATGTAGAGCGCTTTGAGATAAACCAGCCTTCGGAGACCACAGTAGGGAAAGTGCTGCAGTCTGTCCACACTGACAGCTGCAAGCGAACTGGCATGGCCACATTTGCGGCACTTGCAGCGGCATTGGAAGCGGTGCATTATGGGCAGCTATCCCACAGAGCATCTCTTCCCATTCTGGCGCTGTGGCTTGTGGAAAGGGGGCGGGGGGTGCGGGGCATTCTGGGTCCTGTCCCAAGACCCCGTAATGCATCAGTTTGCATCCCAGCAATCCCTCTGCTTCCATCCACATTTGGCGCCATCTTTCAACGTTTTGTGCGCTGCGCGCGCTGTCTTCCCTTTCAGTCTGTGGGAACGGAGCCCAAACTGCTGAGGAATATAGCTGACGAGTGTCACTAGCACGTCACGTTTGGCAGTCGAGTTACTCCTTAAGAACCAAACTGACAGTGAGGACTCTGACAATGATAACGACTTGAGTAATGCATACAACACAAGATTGCTTGTGGCATTCATGGACATGCTCACCACTGTGGAACGCAGCTTTTGGGCTCGGGAAACAAGCACTGAGTGGTGGGATCACATCATCATGCAAGTCTGGGATGATGAGCAGTGGCTGCAGAACTTTTGGATGAGAAAAGTCACTTTGATGGGACTATGTGATGAGCTTGCCCCCACCCTACGGCGCAAGGACACGAGATTGAGAGCTGCCCTGATGGTGGAGAAGCGGGTGGCTATTGCAATCTGGAAGCTGGCAATTCCAGACAGCTACCGATCGGTCGCTAACCACTTTGGAGTGGGAAAGTCTACCGTTGGAATCGTGTTGATGCAAGTTTGCAGGGCCATTAATCGCATCCTGCTCAGAACCACCATGACTCTGGGTAACGTGCATGACATTGTGGCTGGCTTTGCACGAATGGGTTTCCCTAACTGCGGAGGGGCGATAGATGGCACGCATATTCCAATTCTGGCACCAGCCCACCTACCTCTGAGTATGTTAATCGGAAGGGGTATTTCTCTATGGTTCTCCAGGTGCTTAAGGATCACCGTGGGCATTTCATTGACATTAATACATGCATCTTTCGGAACACTGGCCTGTTCAGGAAGCTGCAAGCTGGGACTTTTTTCCCAGACCAGAAGATCACCGTAGGGGAAGTTGAAATGCCCATTATGAGCCTTGGAGACTTACCCTTTAATGAGGTGGTTCATGAAACCCTACACAGGGAGCCTTGACAGCAGCAAGGAGCGGTTCAACAACAGGCTGAGCCGGTGCAGAATGACTATGGAGTGTGCTTTTGGCCATTTAAAGGGCCTCTGGTGCTCTCTGTATGGGAAGCGGTAGGAGCTGGATTTTATAATGTACTACGAGAATTAATGTATGATTTGATTTCATCCTGTCAGCCACCCTTTTTTGAATAGCAGAAAGCAATGACAGACCAGAACAATCCTTATGAGTGTATTGTATCTATGTTAAAGAGATTAGAGGAACACTGAAGGCCTGGGTCTCAATGTAAATTCTCTTGGTTATTGATTGTAAAACTTAGCAAGGTTTAATTTGCAATGCCTTTTTGCTTGATATAAAATACTACTGTTTGCATTCTCAATCTGTTTGTGTGAATGAGGAATGCATGCATCAGGAAAAGATAAGGTGTGAAGGTCATTGTTATAGCCAGATGGTCAAGGAAGGAGTGAGAGGACTTAAAGGACATCAAAGAATCATCAACGCGCATCGATGATGAAGGGCAGATTGACGACCCTGAGGTGAAGGCTGGCACCCCTAAGGACAATTGATTAAATCGGAACAAAGGACAGGATGACCCTCTCGGAGGTGTATTGGAATGTTTACACCAATTAAGAAGTAACCGGTCACAAACTGACACAGCAAAATCCATCGACTTCAACAGAGAAAAAAACCCTGTAAGAACAGGGTGCTTTGCCATGGGACTTTGGGTTCGTCTTGCCACACTCCAAGAGCATCGGACCGCGACCGACAAGAGCCCAGCTCCACACTCGTGCTCAATCTAACTGGCCATTAGATTGACTCGAGCTACAATAGACTGGTAACTATGAACATCACTGGCAGGAGTCTCTGTGTGTGCGCGCGTATATACATATACATATATATACATATATATATATATATTATATATATGTATGTGTGTGTGTGTGTGTGTATGTATGACTGAAAAGCATATGCTAACTGTTGTATTTCAATAAATGCTGCGTATTTGCCTTCCTCTAGAAAGATCCCATGTGCTTTCTATGAGCATAACAAAGCTGGACCTGGCCGATGACAGCATCCCCACAGTTATAGCCGCATGCTGTACCCTCCATAACATTTGTGAAGGAAAGGGTGAAAGCTTCACTCAGGCATGGACCTCGGAGGTTCAACACCTGGAGGCTGAATTTGAACAGCCAGAGGGCTGGGCTATTAGAGGGGCCCAACGCAGGGGTGCAAGGATTAGGGATGCCTTGAGGGAGCAATTTGAGGCTGAAAGCCATCAGTAATGTCTGGTGCCCTACACGGGAGTGAAGTGCTGTAGTTCCAATGTTAGTAAGAATCTGTTTTTGCTACTCTGACTTGCAGTGCCTGTTGCTTTCCTGGGCTAAGGTATCTTTTACTTTATGCAATAATAAAGAATGTTTTCAAAGCCAAAAAATCCATTTATTGAAAAGAAACACAACTGCTTGGGAAACAGAAAGAGCAAGGGGGTGGGGTGGGGAACGGCACAATCACAGATTTGCGTATGTCCTGTTACACCGGTCTACAATTTTTGAGAAGTCGTCTGCTTCAGAGATAAAATGTGCTATTTATTATGTATTTTGATGTGCTGAATTCAAATATGACAATTAAAACAAATGATTGGTTACTGTTTCTAAGATATTTAAGTTTTTACATTTTATGTCTATGTATATTGTGTAGATAGTAGAGTTTTAATGATAAATTGTAAACCTAGGTCTTTTCATGTGTTTATGGTTGCTTTACATGATAATATTTCACCTGTCCTGTTTATGTAACACTTTAAAAATCAGCAAAAGGGTTATATAAATAAAATGTATTATGAAACAAAAGGCAAAAAACTATTCTGTACATAGTTTAGTCCTATTCAGTGTCTACTCGGCGCTTCTTGGCTTGTCTCTTGTATTCATTAAATGGAGCATCTCTTGTCACTGTCCAGCAAGCATTGATGGGCTCCATTTGCCCTGATAGCGTTTCTCCATTGTTGCAATGTCCTGGTGAAATCGCTCGCCGTGCTCGTCGCTCACTGCTCCGCAGTTTGGTGGAAAAAAAATCTAGATGAGAGTGCAAAAAATGTATCTTTAGTGACATGTTGCAACCAAGGATTTTGTATGCCTTGAGGAGGTTTTCCACCAACAACCTGTAGTTGTCTGCCTTGTTGTTTCCGAGAAAATTTATTGCCACTAACTGGAAGGCTTTCCATGCCGTCTTTTCCTTGCCACGCAGTGCATGGTCAAATGCATCATCTCGAAGAAGTTCACGAATCTGAGGACCAACAAAGACACCTTCCTTTATCTTAGCTTTACTTAACCTTGGAAATTTTCCACGGAGGTACTTGAAAGCTGCTTGTGTTTTGTCAATGGCCTTGACAAAGTTCTTCGTCAGACCCAGCTTGATGTGTAAGGGTGGTAACAAAATCTTCCTTGATTCAACAAGTGGTGGATGCTGAACGCTTTTCCTCCCAGGCTCCAATGACTGTCGGAGTGGCCAATCTTGCTTGATGTAGTGGGAATCTCTTGCACGACTGTCCCATTCGCAGAGAAAACAGCAGTACTTTGTGTATCCAGTCTGCAGATCAAGCAAGAGAGCAACAACCTTCAAATCGCCACAAAGCTGCCACTGATGTTGGTCATAGTTTATGCACCTCAAAAGTTGTTTCATGTTGTCATAGGTTTCCTTCCTATGGACTGCATGACCAACCGGAATTGATGGCAAAACATTGCCATTATGCAGTAAAACAGCTTTAAGACTCGTCTTCGATGAATCAATGAACAGTCTCCACTCATCTGGATCGTGAACGATGTTGAGGGCTGTCATCACATCATCGATGTTGTTGCAGGCTACAAGATCACCTTCCATGAAGAAGAATGGGACAAGATCCTTTTGACGGTCACGGAACATGGAAACCCTAACATCACCTGCCAGGAGATTCCACTGCTGTAGTCTGGAGCCCAACAGCTCTGCCTTACTCTTGGGTACTTCCAAATCCCTGACAAGGTCATTCAGTTCACCTTGTGTTATGAGGTGTGGTTCAGAGGAGGAGGATGGGAGAAAATGTGGGTCCTGTGACATTGATGGTTCAGGACCAGAAGTTTCATCCTCTTCCTCGTCTGACTCAAGTGAGAATGATTCTGGTGCATCAGGAACCAGCAGTCCTTCTCCGTGGGGTACTGGGCGTATAGCTGATGGAATGTTTGGATAATGCACAGTCCACTTTTTCTTCTTTGACACACCTTTCCCAACTGGAGGCACCATGCAGAAGTAACAATTGCTGGTATGATCTGTTGGCTCTCTCCAAATCATTGGCACTGCAAAAGGCATAGATTTCCTATTCCTGTTCAACCACTGGCGAAGATTTGTTGCACAAGTGTTGCAGCACATGTGTGGGGCCCACCTCTTGTCCTGATCTCCAATTTTGCAGCCAAAAGAAAGGTGATAGGCTTTCTTAACCATAGTGGTTATACTGCGCTTTTGTGATGCAAAAGTCACTTCACCACAAACATAGCAGAAGTTATCTGCACTGTTCACACAAGTACGAGGCATCTCTGCTCACTTTGGCTAAACAGAAATGTGTCCCTTTGCAAAATCAAACACTGACAAATAAGAGAGCACGACACTGTATGATTTCTAGAGCTGAGATAGGGCAATTTGTTCAGCAGAGTGATGGAAGCTTCGTTATGATTGCATCATCCATGACTTCTAGGAATAACATGATGCAATTCATATCATGTATGACGCAATACCAGCTTCAGATTGCATCATTCATTGTTTTGCCTAAAAAGCAAGTACTGTCCAAACCCAGTCATAGATTCATTCATAGATCCAGTCAAAGATGTATTTTAGTCATTTCTGGTTTAAATTGAGATCCCTTCCCTTTATAACTCACTTATCCTCCGCCATTCCCAAGTCAAGGGTCGTATATACTGACCCAATAGCATATCTTGAAAACTAGAGCCAATCAACAATTTTAACCATCATTTTCGTTCTCAGTGACCCAGAATTAGTAAAGTTTGACTACATTTATTTCAGAAGCATTTTGGCTGTAGAGCAGTGTTATTATACTCAGCCTTCCTGTCTGGAGTGCTCTACTATGAGTGCTGCACTTCAGGATGGCTATACTGCATGGTGATGGGGGTTGAGTGCAGTGGGTAAGGGTCGTAGTTTTCAGGGCTGGGTGGTGAAGCTACAGGTGTTGGAGGCAGCTGGTGGCGATAAGAACCCGGATGTTGGGGAAAGTGGGTTGCAGGTGACATGGAGGCACAACAGAAAGAGTTTTGGGGCAAAGGCTGCAGCGGGGGGGCAGGCGCGGTAGTGCTCCGCCTGCATGACTACGAGAGCCTGGATCGAGTCCGCTTGGTGCTCCATGATTCTTATCAGCTGATCCGTGCTTTGCTGCTGGAGCTCCGTGCTTTTGTGCCGGCAATCTGCATTCTGCTGGCGGATCCTCCTTTCACTCTCCCTCCACTCTGGCACTTTTAGATTCTCATTAAGTGACTTCTGCATTACTTCATGCAGCATGTCTTCTTTGCTTCTACGTGGCCTCTTCCTGATTCTTTGCAGTGTCTCGGCCGGTGATAACATGGATGGCTGAGATCTCAAGGTTGCATCTGTAAAGGCAAACTGCAACACTTAACAAAGGCAGCACTGTTCACACCAGACAGAGCAATGATTCCCCCGTACTTAAGGAGGGCAAGCACAGTCTACAAAATAGCATAATTTGCCCATCCCAAAGCGAGCGCACATAACCCATGGGAGCCCCAAAATGGTGAGTAAGCACAGGGTCAAGGGGGACTGATTGTTTCATGGCTGTCCTGTCCTCTGGGTTTCTGTGCCAACAGCTGCAGTGGGCCCCTATACTGAACACTGTCCGCACATTTTGAACAGGAGTTCGTCCTGGAAGATATCTCGCTGCTGAGGGTGACCTGGGAAGCAAGGGAGGGTCTTCTACTACAATACGGCTTCCACCCTGGCCCATATGCAGCTTGCCTGTGTGCAATAACGGTCCCCCCTCCCCTCGCAGCACAGTGGTGCGGACATGTTAGCCTGACTGGAAAAAAGGCTCTCCCAAGAAACCTGCGCAAGCACATTGCCCAAGTTCTGGCTGAGACCTTTGAAGAGATCACTGAGGCTGATTACCACGATGTGAAAGAGCACATCAACGCCCTATTCTACATCTAGGCATGCATGCAGCCCTAACCCTCCTTGCCCCAAGCGCCCGCACTAAATAACTTCCTTCCCAAAATAAAAGCCGCTTACCGGGAACCTCCTCTGGTGTTTGTCCTTCCCCAAGCATTGGCCGCCGTGACTGGCTACCTTCCTCCTGGCTTGAGAACAGCTCCTGGCTGCATGCATCTAGGGATTCCGTGTTGTCTTCCTCCGCCTCAGGACCCTCGCTCCCGCTTTGCTCCTCCTCGTGCCTTGTTGAACTGTGCTCTGAAGTGTCCATGGTAGAACTTGGAGTGGAGGTGGGGTCGCCCCCAAGTATTGTGTCCAGCTCTTTGCAGAAATGGCAGGTCGCGGGGGCAGCACCGGAGCGGCCGTTTGCCTCGCGGGCTTTACAGTAGGCATTCCACAGCTCTGTCACTTTAACCCTGCACTGCAGTGTGTTCCGGTCATGGCCCCTTGATATCTGCCCGAAAGGATCGTAATTTCTATGGCTGGAGCGCACTTGGGACTGGACAGCTTCCTCCCCCCAAACACTGATGAGGTCCAGGCCTTCGCCATCACTCCATACTGGGGATCACTTGGAGCATGGAGGCATGGTCACCTGGAAAGATTCGCTGAGAGCACTCCATGCCTGGCTGAGCAAACAGGAAGGGGATTTTCAAAATTCCCAGAGAATTTAAAGGGCGGGGCCGACGGTTGGTCACCTGAGGCAGGGCAGTAGATTTCAAACTGATGACCAGATGGCTAGAACAGGCATTGTGGGACACTTCTGAAGGCCGATCAGAGCGTATTAACAGACCAGGGCATCCACACTGGTGCCGTGGCACTCCAGCGGGGGCTCATTAAACGTTATTCCACGTGCTGAGGTGGAGTATCAGGAGCGCTCTAGCCGCGGAGTCAGAGCGCTCTACGTGCCTTGCCAGTGTGGATGCGTCGTGAGTTAGAGCACACTGGTCTGCTTTAATGTGCTCTAACTCGAAAGTGTAGCCATGCCCTTAGTCATGGGTATTTTTGGTAAAGGTCATGGACAGGTCAGGGACAGTAAATAAAAATTCATGGCCTGTGACCTGTCCATCACTTAACAAAAATACCCTTGACTAAATCTCTACTTTTGGGTCCCTGCTGCTCCCGGGGAGCCCTGCTTGGGGGGGGGGGGACCTGCTCCAGTGCTGGGGGTTGACTGCCCCCTCTGGGCACCCCTAAGGCCGTTGCTCAGGAGGCCACGGGGACCACTGCTGTTCGGGTGGTCCTCAGACCCTGTTCCAGTGGTCTCCAAAACAGCTGCCCGGGGCTACCCAAGCAGCAGCTGGCGCAGCTGGCTCCAGGGCAGCCCCCGGGATCGTTGCTCAGACACTCCCCAGAGCTAGCCGCACAAACCACAGCTCGGGCGGTCCCTGGAGCCAGCCACACCGGCCGCTGCTTAGTGACTCGTGCAGCTGACCCTGGGGACCAGCAGCTGGCCCTGAAGTCAGCCACACCAGCCGTTATGAAAGTCACAGAATCCTTACTTATTACAACAATCTGAAACCAACTAACCCCCCTTTTTGTCCTATGACTACACGAGTGTTAACGGGACACTTCACCTTGAATGATCTCCTAGAGTATGTACTAACTACACTACTTATGCTAAAGCATCTGTTTGATCATGTATTTAGCTGTGATACTCATAGTACCTTTCCTAGATCTGAAGAAGAGCTGTGTGTAGCTCATAAGCTTGTCTCTCTCACCAAGAAAAGATATTAACTCACCCACCTTGTCTCATCGTTTATTTTTTCTGAAGGATGCCAGCAAAATACAGTAACTACAGCTCACTGCATTCTAATTGACTGACAGAAGAGATGACTATTTTAATTAAATATTAAAAATGTTTGTCAAAAAGTCTTCTTGGAAGTCACTGCGATTAACATTTATAATCTGTCTGCTTCAGTAGATGAAATACAATACCTTCTTATAACATCATAATCTCAACTGATTACTTAAATTTCAAATTAAAATGCTTGATCAGCAATATTTTCAGGGTGTGTGGACTATACACAAAAATGTTATAAGAAAAATAGCAAAAATGTTAAATTTTACAGTTCTAGTGAGAAATTAAATAGCCATAAGAAGCTTTGTGGAAATAGGTGCCACTTGTTTAGCTATCTAATGGACAGAATGTTTCTTTCAAAACAGTGATTTCTCTACACCCCCCCTGCATTTCCACAACCTCCCCCACCCCAGTTTTGTGAACTAGTTACATGCCAATTTAGTGACTGTTTGGAAATTTGAATTGAAATTGAAACATTAATACACACTTTAAAAGCATATACAGTGTATGATAAAATACGTGTATCTGAAAAAGTATAATAGATTTGAAAAATATGAACATAGACTAGCTTCCTTATACAGTTGTTGTTTTTTATGACAATGTCAGTGCATTCCTTTTGGTGATGTTGGCCAACCTAATAATTTCAAATGATAAATTGTAAGCAAAGTCTAAATGAGCTCTCCCTGACAGCTAGTGATGAGCTGGGTCTGGGGGGAAAGGCTTCAGGACCAGATTGTATTTACATTTACACATAATCTACCTAGGTATCCAGCAAACAGAGCTGTGATGCCCAAGTGATAGATTTTGGCTGGGGTTGGGTTACAAATCACTTGAATGTGGGGAGGAGATGAAATGTTGTTGTTCTTATTGTATGAGTAAAGGTCAGTAGAACTGTACTTAGCCTGTGCTGACTGAGGGCATCAAGAGAGAGGGTGGGGACCTGTCCCTCTCCACTGTTTAAAGACAGAGCTGATTAGGCTCCAAAGATAGTCTTTTGTTCTGTTAAGTGACCACTGCTGCTGAAATCACTGATAATCAGGTCTAAGTGCTTAGTCCTGCTGTGGGACAGCATTTCTGTGGAAGAGACAGCCCAGCCTGCACTAGCAGCCAGGTTCCCGCCCTGAGAGCTCAGCTGAAATCACTGAGAGCTGGGTGGAACCTCAAGAGACCAACTCGCAGAGGTCACAGTGGCAGGTGGCAGCAGAAGGTGACGGCACAGGGCCATTGGCAACAGAGTGGTGGAGTGAACGGTGGCACAACAAACAGCAGTGGCCAGAGTGAACAGTGAGCAGCTGGAGGAACGAGCAAGGTGCCTTCTTGCCCCCTACCTGGGGGGTGTACTCATGTGAAAGTACCTCTGAACTCTGAGTCTCCCCTGACCAAGGACAACACCGGTGAGTGGGGTGCAGTGGAGGGAAAAGTGAGGGGCATGTTAAATAAACATTTGTTTGTTGGACTATATTTTAGTAACTTTGCTCCAGAATGCTAGATTTGTGACTGGGAATAGAAACTTATATAAATATGTTTCCTAGTAGGCCAAGATTTTTAAAATGCATTATTTGCCAAGGTTGTTATCTCACATCGTTGCTATCTTGAGAGGTCATTATGTTGGAGAGTTTCTAAACTAAACATTTTTATTATTATAATTAATTTTTACATAATAGTCATACTGGGTCAGACCAATGGTCCATATAGCCCAGTACCCTGTCATCTGACAGTGATCAAGGCCAGGTGCTTCAGAAGGAATGAAAAGAACAGGTAATCATCAAGTGATCCATCCCGTTGCCCATTCCAAGCTTCTGGCAAACAGGCTAGGGACACTCAGAGCATGGTGTTAAATCCCTCCCCATCCTGGCTAATAGCCACTGATGGTCCTATTCTCCAGGAATTTATCTAGTTCTTTTTTTAATCCTGTTATAGTTTTGGTCTTCACAGCATCCCCTGGCAAAGAGTTCCACGGGTTGAATCATAGAATATCAGGGTTGGAAGGGACCTCAGGAGGTCATCTAGTCCAACTCCCTGCTCAAAGCAGGACCAATTCCCAACTAAATCATCCCAGACAGGGCTTTGTCAAGCCGGGCCTTAAAAACCTCCAAGGAAGGAGATTCCACCATCTCCCTAGGTAACGCATTCCAGTGCTTCACCACCCTCCTAGTGAAATAGTATTTCTTAATATCCAACCTAGACCCCCCCACTGCAACTTGAGACCATTGCTCCTTGTTCTGTCATCTGCCACCATTGAGAACAGCCGAGTTCCATCCTCTTTGGAACCCCCCTTCAGGTAGTTGAAGGCTGCTATCAAATCCCCCCTCATTCTTCTCTTCTGGAGACTAAACAATCCCAGTTCCCTCAGCCTCTCCTCATAAGTCATCCGCTCCACACCCCTAATCATTTTTGTTGCCCTCCGCTGGACTCTTACCAATTTTTCCACATCCTTCTTGTAGTGTGGGGCCCAAAATTGGACACAGTACTCCAGATGAGGCCTCACCAATGTCGAATAAAGGGGAACGATCACGTCCCTCGATCTGCTGGCAATGCCCCTACTTATACAGCCCAAAATGCCGTTAGCCTTCTTGGCAACAAGAACACACTGTTGACTCATATCCAGCTTCTCGTCCACTGTGACCCCTAGGTCCTTTTCTGCAGAACTGCTACCTAGCCATTCGGTCCCTAGTCTGTAGCTGTGCATGGGATTCTTCCGTCCTAGGTGCAGGACTCTGCACTTGTCCTTGTTGAACCTCATCAGGTTTCTTTTGGCCCAATCCTCTAATTTGTCTAGGTCCCTCTGTATCCGATCCCTACCCTCTAGTGTATCTACCACGCCTCCTAGTTTAGTGTCATCGGCAAACTTGCTGAGAGTGCAGTCCACACCATCCTCCAGATCATTAATAAAGATATTAAACAAAACCGGCCCCAGGACCGACCCTTGGGGCACTCCGCTTGAAACTGGCTGCCAACTAGACATGGAGCCATTGATCACTACCCGTTGAGCCCGACGATCTAGCCAGCTTTCTATCCACCTTACAGTCCATTCATCCAGCCCATACTTCTTTAACTTGGTGGCAAGAATACTGTGGGAGACCGTATCAAAAGCTTTGCTAAAGTCAAGGAATAACACATCCACTGCTTTCCCCTCATCCACAGAGCCAGTTATCTCATCATAGAAGGCAATCAGGTTAGTCAGGCACGACTTCCCCTTGGTGAATCCATGCTGACTGTTCCTGATCACTTTCCTCTCCTCTAAGTGTTTCATAATTGATTCCTTGAGGACCTGCTCCATGATTTTTCCAGGGACTGAGGTGAGGCTGACTGGCCTGTAGTTCCCCGGATCCTCCTCCTTCCCTTTTTTAAAGATGGGCACTACATTAGCCTTTTTCCAGTCATCCGGGACCTCCCCCGATAGCCATGAGTTTTCAAAAATAATGGCTAATGGCTCTGCAATCTCATCCGCCAATTCCTTTAGCACCCTCGGATGCAGCGCATCCGGCCCCATGGACTTGTGCACGTCCAGTTTTTCTAAATAGTCCCGAACCACTTCTTTCTCCACAGAGGGCTGGTCACCTTCTCCCCATATTGTGCTGCCCAGTGCAGCAGTCTGGGAGCTGACCTTGTTTGTGAAGACAGAGGCAAAAAAATCATTGAGTACATTAGCTTTTTCCACATCCTCAGTCACTAGGTTGCCTCCCTCATTCAGTAAGGGGCCCACACTTGCCTTGACCTTCTTCTTGTTGCTAACATACCTGAAGAAACCCTTCTTGTTACTCTTAACATCTCTTGCTAGCTGCAACTCCAAGTGTGATTTGGCCTTCCTGATTTCACTCCTGCATGCCTGAGCAATATTTTTATACTCCTCCCTGGTCATTTGTCCAATCTTCCACTTCTTGTAAGCTTCTTTTTTGCGTTTAAGATCAGCAAGGATTTCACTGTTTAGCCAAGCTGGTCGCCTGCCATATTTACTATTCTTTCTACACATCGGGACGGTTTGTTCCTGCAACCGCAATAAGGATTCTTTAAAATACAGCCAGCTCTCCTGGACCCCTTTGCCCTTCATGTTATTCTCCCAGGGGATCCTGCCCATCTGTTCCCTGAGGGAGTCAAAGTCTGCTTTTCTGAAGTCCAGGGTCCGTATTCTGCTGCTCTCCTTTCTTCCTTGTGTCAGGATCCTGAACTCGACCATCTCATGGTCACTGCCTCCCAGGTTCCCATCCACTTTTGCTTCCCCTACTAGTTCTTCCCTGTTTGTGAGCAGCAGGTCAAGAAAAGCTCTGCCCCTAGTTGGTTCCTCCAGCACTTGCACCAGGAAATTGTCCCCTACACTTTCCAAAAACTTCCTGGATTGTCTGTGCACCGCTGTATTGCTCTCCCAGCAGATATCAGGGTGATTAAAGTCTCCCATGAGAACCAAGGCCTGCCCTCTAGCAACTTCTGCTAGTTGCCAGAAGAAAGCCTCGTCCACCTCATCCCCCTGGTCTGGTGGTCTATAGCAGACTCCGACCACGACATCACCCTTGTTGCTCACACTTCTCAACTTTATCCAGAGACACTCAGGTTTTTCTGCAGTTTCATATCGGAGCTCTGAGCAGTCATACTCCTCTCTTACATACAACGCAACTCCCCCACCTTTTCTGCCCTGCCTGTCCTTCCTGAACAGTTTATATCCATCCATGACAGTACTCCAGTCATGTGAGTTATCCCACCAAGTCTCTGTTATTCCAATCGCATCATAGTTCCCTGACTGTGCCAGGACTTCCAGTTCTCCCTGCTTGTTTCCCAGGCTTCTTGCATTTGTGTATAGGCACTTAAGATAACTCATTGATCGTCCCTCTTTCTCAGTATGAGACAGGAGTCCTCCCCTCTTGCGCTCTCCTGCTTGTGCTTCCTCCCAGGATCCCATTTCCCCACTTACCTCAGGGCTTTGGTCTCCTTCCCCCGGTGAACCTAGTTTAAAGCCCTCCTCACTAGGTTAGCCAGCCTGCTGGCGAAGATGCTCTTCCCTCTCTTCGTTAGGTGGAGTCTGTCCCTGCCCAGCACTCCTCCTTCTTGGAACACCATCCCATGGTCGAAGAATCCAAAGCCTTCTCTCCGACACCACCTGCGTAGCCATTCGTTGACTTCCACGATTCGACGGTCTCTACCCAGGCCTTTTCCTTGCACAGGGAGGATGGACGAGAACACCACTTGCGCCTCAAACTCCTTTATCCTTTATCCTGGACTTCATGTTGTGTGAAGAAGTACTTCCTTTTGTTTTTTTAAAACCTGCTGCTTATTAATTTCATTGGGTGACTGCTAGTTCTTGTGTTATGTGAAGGATTAAATAACATTTCCTTATTCACTTTCTTCACACCAGTCAAGATTTTATAGACCTCTATCATATTCCCCCCCTTAGTCGTCTCTTTTCTAAGCTGAAA
Source organism: Terrapene triunguis (assembly GCF_002925995.2). NCBI lineage: Eukaryota > Metazoa > Chordata > Testudines > Emydidae > Terrapene > Terrapene triunguis. The sequence continues at coordinate 47,604,796 of NW_020664446.1, read as the reverse complement.
ATTCCCAGTCATTTTAATCTCTCCTCCAGTTTCGTACCCCTAATCATTTTAGTTGCCCATCTCTGTACCTTTTCCAATTCCAATACATCTTTTTTGGGATGGGGTGACCAGATCTGCACACAGTATTCAAGGTGTGCACATACCATGGATTTATATAGAGGCAATATGATATTTTCTGTCTTATTATCTATCCCTTTCTTAATGACTCCCAACATTCTGTTTGCTTTTTTTGACTGCTGCTGCACACTGAGTGGATGTTTTCAGAGCACTATTCACAATGACTCCAAGATCTCTTTCTTGAGTGGTAACAGCTAATTCAGACTCAATCATTTTGTATGTATAGTTGAGATTGTTTTCCAATGTGCATTACTTTGCATTTATCAACACTGAATTTCATCTGCCATTTTGTTGCCCAGTCACCCAGTTTTGTGAGATCCCTTTGTAACTCTTCACAGTCTGCCTGGGACTTAACTATCTTGAATAGTTTTGTATCCTCTGCAAATTTTGCCACCTCACTGTTTACCCATTTTTCCAGATCATTTATGAATATGTTGAACAGTAATGGTCCCAGAACCGACCCCTCAGGGATACCACTATTTATCTCTCTCCATTCTGAAAACTGATAATTTATTCCTACCATGTGTTTCCCATCTTTTAACCAGTTACTGATCCATGAGAGGACTTCCCTCTTATCCCATGATGGCTTACTTTTCAAAAGTCAATTTAAATTAAATACATTTTTAAAAAAAATTATATTTTTTTAGAAATCTAGACCTGTTATGTGTTTTGGTGTAACTTGCATTATCCTTATGTTAAATTTGCATTATCCTAACAAAAGATTTAATTTATGATCTCTCTTTTATATGTTGCAGGTCAAAGTAAAAATGAAAAAAAACAATACAACAATTTTTCCACTCAAAGGCCTCAAAAACTAACCAAGGTGAAGAACACATCAAGAACCAAGAATATATCAACATGTCATCTGAAAGTTCAAGTGGTATATCTACATCCAACCAGCCCAAAGCACAAATACAGCTACCTACTGAAGGAACAGTGTCTCCAAAACCTAAAGGCAGTTCCCGATCTTTGTCGGTCAAAGTGTTCCCATTTATTGAAGTTACAAAAGATGGCTACTGGTGCACCTCTTGCAAAAAAAGCTTACGAAGAAGGAAAGCTTCCCAATGCTATAATTGGTAAAAGTGGAGGAGCTTGGTTTGTCAAACCGATCAGCAAAGCCAATGCTGACAAACTACGTGAAAAGGCTGCAAAATACCAGGCCTCTGGAGTGCATCAACATGCAGAAAGCCTTATAAGCCTACTTCCAAAGCCAATTTTAGAAGTACTTAATGAGGCTGTTAAGAATGCTGGAGACACAACACAGTTCATGCGAACAAACATGGCTGTAGCATCCTACTTTCTATTTAAGCAAGAGATACCGCACACTACAAACTGGAGGCCAATGTTAAGTGCATTGTCACTTCTTCATCCTGAAGTTGAACACTGGTTCCAAACAAGACCAGCAAATGCTCACTATCTTTCTGCAAGAAACTCAACTGACTGGCTAGAAACATGCGGTGCAACAGTGAAAGACTCAACAGTTGAAAAAGTGAAGAACTCTCTCACCACATTCAAAAAATTTGTATACATGGCTGATGAATACACCGATGCAAAAGGGCATCAAGTATTAAGTCATTGTGTACGTTATCTTGATGTCAGGGGTAGGCCAGTAGATGCATTTCTAGATGTTCAAGATATAGAAGACACATCGGCTGCATCTGTGACAACCCACATCTTAGAAGAGTTAAATGCTTGTCAATTGGACCCCAAACAGATGGCTGCTTGTGCATTTGATGGAGCTGCAAACTTCTCTGGAAGACATGGTGGAGTACAAGCTTTGCTCAGAGAAAAGTGTAACCCTAATCTCTCCTATACACACTGCAGAGGCCATCTACTCCAACTAGCACTAGTACGAGCTGCAGAATCTTCAAAAGACATTAAAAAAGCTATAAACTTAATGTCTTCGTTATATTCTTTTTTCAGGGTATGTCTACACTACAAGAGTAGTTCGATTTTACTTAAATCGAATATGTGGAATCGATATTACAAAATCGAACGTGTGTGTCCACATTAAGGACAGTAATTCGACTTTGTGAGTCCACACTAACGGGGAAAGCGTCTACATTGGAAGCAGTGCACTGTGGGCAGCTATCCCACAGTTCCCGCTGCCCATTGGAATTCTGGGTCGAGCCGCCAATGCCTTCTGGGTAAAAACATGTGTCGAGGGTGCTTTTGGGTAACTGTCGTCATCCGTCCGTCACTACCGCCCTCCCTCCCTGAAAGCGCCGGTGGGAAATCAGTTCGCGCACTTTTCTGGTCAGTGACAGCGCGGACGCCACAACACTGCAAGCATGGAGCCCGCTGCGACCATGGCTGCAGTTATGGCTGTTGTCAACACCTCACACCTTATCATCCACCTTTCCCAGAGGCAGATGCTGAGAAATCAGGCGAGGAGGCTACGGCAGCGCGGTGAGGACCTGAAGTCTGAGAGTGGCACAGACCTGTCACAAAGCACGGGACCCCGCGCCGAGGACATCACGGTGGCAATGGGTCACGTGGATGTTGTGGAACGGCGATTCTGGGCCCGGGAAACAAGCACGGACTGGTGGGACCGCATAGTGCTGCAGGTCTGGGATGAATCACAGTGGCTGCGAAACTTTCGCATGCGGAAGGGGACTTTCCTGGAACTTTGTGAGTTGCTGTCCCCTGCCCTGAAGCGCAATGACACCCGGATGCGAGCAGCCCTGACTGTCCAGAAGCGAGTAGCCATAGCCCCCTGGAAGCTTGCAACGCCAGACAGCTACCAGTCAGTCGCGAACCACTTTGGCGTGGGCAAATCTACCGTGGGGGTTGTTGTCATGCAAGTAGCCAACGCAATTGTTGAGGTACTGCTCTCAAAGGTACTGACCCTGGGAAACGCGCAGGTCATCATAGATGGCTTCGCCACGATGGGATTCCCAAACTGCGGTGGGGCTATAGATGGAACTCACATCCCTATCCTGGGACCGGACCACCAGGCCAGCCAGTACATCAACCGAAAGGGCTACTTTTCAATGGTGCTGCAAGCACTGGTGGACCATAGGGGACGTTTTACAAACATCAATGTCGGATGGCCGGGCAAGGTTCACGATGCTCGTGATTTCAGGAACTCAGGTCTGTTTAGACGGCTGCAGGAAGGTATTTACTTCCCGGACCACAAAATAACTCTTGGGGATGTGGAGATGCCTATAGTCATCCTCGGGGACCCAGCCTACCCGCTAATGCCCTGGCTCATGAAGCCCTATACTGGCGCCCTGGACACTGAAAAAGAACTCTTCAACTACCGGCTGAGCAAGTGCAGAACGGTGGTGGAGTGTGCTTTGGGTCGTCTCAAGGGGAGATGGAGAAGCTTACTGACTCGCTGTGATCTCAGCAAAACCAATATCCCCATTGTTATTGCAGCTTGCTGTGTGCTCCACAATCTCTGTGAGAGCAAGGGGGAGACCTTTATGGCGGGGTGGGAGGTTGAGGCAAATAGCCTGGCTGCTGATTACGCCCAGTCAGACAGCCGGGCGATTAGAAGAGCCCAGCGGGATGCGCTGTGCATCCGGGAGGCTTTGAAAGCTAGGTTCCTGAGTGAGCAGGGTAACCTGTGACTTTTAAGTTTGTGTACAGAGAAGCTGAACCTGCCCCCCTTTCTTTACCCACTAAATGTTCAGTATCCTCTCCAGTTACATACCCCGTTCCCCCCCTTCCAACACAGGTTTAAAAATAAAATCACTGTTTTCGCGGGAAAGTGTTCAACCTGGGACGAAGACTGTGGAGGGGAGCGGGTGTAGTGTAGTGATGCAAATGATGTTTCTAAACTCCAGGAATGACAGGCTCTGCACTGGTGGACTGGTTGTTTCAACGAAGCCTGCCACCCCTCCTGTTCGGGACTCTGTGTGTGGGGGGGCTATGTGACTTTGTGGCAGGGGGAGGACGGTTACAGATCCCCTGCTGCGTGGCTCTGTGATCCAGGATAAGGACCGCTGCATAAGATCTCTAACTGCCCTCCCCTGCCACAAAGTCACAGAGCCCCCCCACACAGAACATGAAAACCACCTCCCAGACTGACCAGGGTAACTAGTGACTGCAATGTGTGTGTGCCCTGCTGCTGAACCTGCCCCCGCCTCTGTACCCTGGTAAAGGTGACTGTCCTGTCCAATTACCAACCCCCTTCCCCCCCTTCAGACAGACTCTCCTCTAAAAGAACATGATGGAAACAGTAATTAACAGAAACGTATTTTTTATTAGCAACTACACATGAAACTGGGGGGTGAAACTTGGACGGGGGCTTGGGTGAGGCAGGAAGGAAAGGACTTGTCAAATTTTGGGGAATGAGAGCCTTCTAGTACTAGAGCAGTCTGCAGGGGTGGAGTGAGAGTTTTCACGGACTCTGCCGCCCCTCCTTCTTTGGACTTTGGGTGAGGGGGTATGGGACTTGGTGGCGGGGGAGGGCGGTTACAGATAGACTGCAGCGGGGCTCTGTCCTCCTGCCTCCAGTCCTGCAGAACATCCACAAGGCGCCTGAGCGTGTCCGTTTGCTCCCTCATTAGTCCAAGCAGCGTTTGAGTCGCCTGCTGGTCTTCCTGCCACCACCTCTCCTCTCGTTCCATGTGTGATCGGTGCATTTGGGACAAGTTACCCCTCCACTGGGTCTGCTGGGCTGCCTGGGCTCGGGAGCAGCCCATAAGTTCGGAGAACATGTCCTCCCGTGTCCTCTTCTTCCTACGCCTCATCTGCGCTAGCCTCTGGGAGTGTGATGCCAGGCTAGGTCGAGAGACAGTCGCAGCTGTGGGAATGGGAAAAAGGGAGTGAATTCCTCAGAAAGATAAATTTAGTTGTGAACGAAGAACATAGTCTTTCTCTGTGAACAAGACCATGCACAGCACCTATCACATGCGCACTCAGGACAAGGTCGAATTTTCGGCCTTCGCATTCAGTGCCTGGGGTCTTGCAGTGTAGATCAGAGAAGCGGGGCAGGACACCGGAATTTGTGTAGCAGGCCGACATGGTAAGCCGTAGACTTGTGGCTGCTTAAAACTTTAATAGTAACACTGGCCTCCTTTCACATTGAAAGCAATGCCAGTCCCTGCTGCCAGCAATCCGGCAAGCATGAACTCTGCCCCTGTCCCACCCCCTCGCGGCTGTCCCAGGGAAAGATCCCTGTATGCTGCCCCTCTCCCGCCTCCACCTCGTGGCTGTAAAGCAGTCCCAATACTAACATTCCCCTACCTAATTCAAAGCAGGTCACCATGAGCGACATCACTCTGATGAGGATTTCAGAGACGGAAAAAGAAAGGATGCTTCGGGAAAGCCTGCAAAGACCAGGGCCGTATGCCGCCATGCTCTGCAGGGCAATGATCCCGGAGTACTTGCTTGTCTCCTGGCGCGGAAATGTTTCCTACTACGGAGGACCCAATAAGGCCGCTCTCCCCAGGAACCTGATGCAAAGGCTTTCCAATTACCTCCAGGAGAGCTTCGTGGAGATGTCCATGGAGGATTTCAGCTCTATCCCCGGACATATAGCCCGGATTTTACTGTAGCTGCACTGGCAGGGACTAAACAGTAGAGCAGCTTGGGCAGAACAATCATGCTAAACCGGACATTGTTAGATTTTTTTCAGTAGTTGCACTGCCAGGGACTGAAACGTTAAGCGCCTAGGGCAAAGTAATCATGCAAAACCCATTGTTAATATTGTTAATATTCCTGTTCTGTTAAAAATAAATGTTTAGATGTTTTAAACACTTACTGAGTGATCCTTCCCCTGATTCTGTGTCCGGGTTAACGGCTGGGGACGGTTGGTAGGGGATCTCTGTAAGGGTGATGAAGAGATCCTGGCTGTCGGGGAAATCAGCGTTGTAAGCGCTGTTGACTGCCTCGTCCTCATCTCCTTCCTCATCTTCTCCGTCCGCTAACATCTCCGAGGAACCGGCCGTCGACAATATCCCATCCTCAGAGTCCACGGTCAGGGGTGGGGTAGTGGTGGCGGCCGCACCTAGGATGGAATGCAGTGCCTTGTAGAAACGGGATGTCTGGGGCTGGGATCCGGAGCGTCCGTTTGCCTCTTTGGTCTTCTGGTAGCCTTGTCTCAGCTCCTTGATTTTCACGCGGCACTGCGTTGCATCCCGGCTGTATCCTCTCTCTGCCATGGCTTTAGAGATCTTCTTGTAGATCTTTGCATTCCGTCTTTTCGATCGCAGCTCGGAAAGCATGGACTCATCGCCCCACACAGTGATCAGATCCAAGACTTCCCGATCAGTTCATGCTGGGGCCCTCTTTCTATTCTGAGATTGCATGGCCATCTCTACTGGAGAGCTCTGCATCGTTGCCAGTGCTGCTGAGCTCGCCACGATGTCCAAACAGGAAATGAGATTCAAACTGCCCAGACAGGAAAAGGAATTCAAATTTTCCCGGGGCTTTTCCTGTGTGGCTGGTCAGAGCATCCAAGCTCGGACTGCTGTCCAGAGCGTCAACAGAGTGGTGCACTGTGGGATAGCTCCCGGAGCTATTAGCGTCGATTTCCATCCACACCTAGCCTAATTCGACATGGCCATGTCGAATTTAGCGCTACTCCCCTCGTTGGGGAGGAGTACAGACGTCGAATTTAAGAGACCTCTATGTCGAACTAAATAGCTTCGTGGTGTGGACTGGTGCAGAGTTAATTCGATGTAACGGCGCTAAATTCGACAAACTCTTAGTGTAGACCAGGCCTCAGCAAGAGTCCAAAAAGACTGAATATCTTGGAAAATATAAAAGATACACTGGGACTGAAGTTCAAATTAGCCCAACCTGAGAAAACCCGCTGCCTTTCTCATGAGCGATCCTTGGCTGTTGTCTTAAAATTACTCCAGACGTTATTACTGGCTTTGGAAAGTATCTACCAAGATGGGACGGATCTAAGTAGTGAGGCTGGTGGATTACTTTTGCTACTACGTTCAGAGAAGACTACTGCCATTCTCTCTCTCATCAGTCTACTGTTGAAACCACTTGGGTCATTAAACAATGCCATCCAGGCATCTGCTACAACAGCATTAGATCTTTGTCCAGCAATAGAAGCTACACTTGGATCAATCAGAGAGCTATCCATTGAAAAAGTACTGGAAGAAGCAAAGACTTCAGTCCAGAAGTTGACTAATGAAGGCATTTATATTGAATCCTTAAGTGAAGAACACAAGAAGGGTTTGTTAAGACAACTGAAAAGGTACACAGACTCGATTCTTAAAAATCTACAACAGCGACTTCTAGATTCTACTCAACCTCTACGTAGCTTTTACAGATGCCTGTCCTATAAAACACCAACAGTTGAGTGGAGTGAGGCACTAGCAGCAGTGGGGCTGCCATGTGATCAGGACAGAATAGAGAATTTGAACACAGAGTGGAATATCATACTACGAATGAAGGAAGATTTGACTTCAACTTCTTTTTTACTGTCACTAGTGGCTCGACCCGATCTTTGTGCTGTTTCCTGGGATGAAAGAAGTAGGAATTCATCTCTTGCTACTCCCAGTCACAACAGCTACAGTTGAGCGTTCTTTTTCATCATTGAATAGAATTTTGTGTTCTGAAAGAAGTCGCCTTCTGCCTGATCATGTGAATGAACTAATGAGCATATCAATTGAAGCAAAGAAAGTACCGGACACACGAGAAGCCACCAAAGATGAAAACACTTCATTCAAGAAGTTCATTAACAGAGTTGTGCAAAATTATAACAAGAAACCAAGAAAGATGTAGACGTAGTGCTTCATAGAAGGCTTGAGTAGCCAACTTTAATTTGTGTGATGATTTTAAAACATGAGTTAAATCTAATAAAAAGGTCATGAAACATTTTTCAGTTTTTACTATGGTGCCATACAGCCCACCCTCACAGTCTCCCCCCTCATCGGCCCTGATTACGCCCCCCCCCGGAA
>NW_020664446.1:47565737-47596708 GCF_002925995.2 Terrapene triunguis | reverse complement strand
TCAATTCTTGGGGAAACCACTGTTTCAAAACCATGTGAAAGGAGCAGTAGGACGACAAACACATTGAAATTCCTAATAATGAAATACTTCATTCTGGCAATGACCGACACAGTCAATAGATCTGAAGAGAAAACTCTCCTATTAACTGTGTTAATGATTTATCTGGTTGTAAATGAGAAGTCAGATTCATTTGAGGTTAGCTGAGGTCAACCACCTCTCTCTGGTAACACACTGAACACGGCTAAGGGGCAATACTACTTTCTCTCAAATCCAAATAAAACGAAAGGAAAAAAAAACACCCCAATTCAGTTTTCATATGCAATAAAATAATCTGAATCTGACTAAAAAAATTAAATACTTCACATTCTGTTCCTTTACAAATTGATTAAGTCAATGGTTCTCAACCTTTCCAGAGTAGTGTACCTCTTTTCAGGAGGCTGATTTGTCTTGTTGCATACCCCAAATTTCACCTCACTTAAATACTACTTGCTTACAAAATCAGACATAAAAATACAAAAGTGTCACAGAATACTATTAATGAAAAGTTGCTTACTTTCTCATTTATACTATAGAATTCTAAAATAAACTGCGACTCCAGGGTGAGAACCACCGATACAGTATATAGAGCAGTATAAACATGTCATTGTCTGTATAAAATTTTAGTTTGTATTGACTTCACTAGTGCTTTTCATGTAGCCTATTGTAAAACTTGGCAAATATCTATACGAGTTGACATACTCCCAGGAAGACCTCGGCATACTGCTAGAGGTACATGCACCTGTTTGAGAACCACTGGATTAAGTCAATGGACTAGCATATTTTAAAAATGCAATCTCGCATCTATTCCCTAAGATTTTGTACAGCCTGAACCTACAATTATCATTATCCTTGCACTTATTCCCCACCTTTGCCAAATTACTCTAATAAAATAAAATATCGTATCAACTATACCTTGACATTCTACATACAATTTATGTTAAAATAAAACTGACCCAAACTCAGGACACTTTAAATATCTTAGAGACACTATCAAGGTTTAAAAAAACAAACAAACAAAAAAACCTAACTTCTCTTTGGATTTTTTTTTAGCCTACTATTGGTACAAGCAATACCTAAAACTACGGTAAGAAAGATCAGAATTTTCCCTCTATTATCTCGTTTACTCTTTGCATTTCACTACAATTTTTATCAGGGTGGATAAAAATCCATGATTTAAAAAAACAGATTTTTTGTATTTAAATCAGATTTTTTTGATAAAATGTTTTTTGAGGGAAAAAACCTAACAAGTTTTAATTAAGATATATTATAGCTCAAAGATATCTCATCATGGAATAGGGATTATAAATTCTAATGCTATAGTATGAGACAATATATTCATGTAATGTTTAAGAAAAGTTTTGTAAATGAGCTCCAATAGTTCATGGATTAGGAACCCAAATTTATGGAGTTCCAGGGGCTTCTGTATAGATTATTTAGGTTAAATCTTTCTATCTACCCAATGAGATTCAGTGCTCAGTCTAGAAGATACCATCAGAGATGCTTAGTTTTGCAGTTCTCAAAATGTGGATTTGTGCCTCCAGAGGTAACATGCTTATTAACAGCAAAAATGTTTTTAAATAAATAAATATATAGAGGTGAAGCCTGAAGCCTGTTTCTGTAGCCTTGAACAAAATGCAGGGAAATAGCTGTTTTATTGCTGACTGTTGAAATTTGGAAGGAACTGAGTGAGATCTTAAAAAGAGAAATATGCAATCACAGAGTTAAATTACAAGCATTAAAAAAAACAAATGGGACAAACACTATCACCAGCTCATTTTCTTGCAAATATTCTCAATACTCGGTACCAGGCTCAAACCTTAACTGCTGAAGAAGAGGAGCTGCCTATGACATGGACATCCAGCAATCATCCCTCCATAATGCCAACTATAATAAACTTCAGAGCTAAGGGTGAACCATTCAAGAAATATATGTTTGCTGATGATGTTTTAAAGAAAGTCACACCAGTGAACAGGTGGAAGTCATTTAAGCACTTGGATTCAGAGTCTGTTGAAGCGATCATCTCACTTTTAACAGCAGTAGCTTCTTCTGCCGGTGTAGAAAGAATAGTTTCTTCCTTTGGACTAATTCATTCCAAATTGAGAAATCGTTTGGGACCTGAAAAAGCAGGGAAGCTTGTTTTTCTTTTCCAGATTATGAACAAACAGGAAAATGAAGGTGAAGATGAGTGAATTAATAAAAAAAAGAATTAGCTGCAGAAGCCAATATTTTAAGTTTCTCATGTTGACCTCGCTGACAGTAAATTTAATTTTTTTTTTAATATTTCATTTAACTATTTTAGTTAAAACAAAAACAAACCTGATTTTATAAAACTTGAATGTTTAAATTCAAAAATTCATATGCTTGTTTTGTTAAAATATTATATGTTTGCTGTTGAAGAAAAAAAATCCAGAATACATAACGTTGTTGTTTTAGTTAAATAAAACAATTTAAATGTCTGTTTGGTGATGTTCTCCTCCTAATACAGCCTGACAACAAAATCTTCCAAATATTAACGATTAACCTGTTGAATTGGAGATAGTTCACCTCCCAATGACTTCATAAATATCTGCTTCAATTACCTTGTGTAAATGAAATAACCAAACACTCATTTTCTGATATAGCTGTAAAACTAATCTGAAAAGTTTTCAAAATAAATCACTTAAAAAATGTATGTGTGTACCTGTTAAAAAGGAAACCTACATCGATCTGAGTTGTGAAGAATATGTATTAAGGTTATAACAACCAACAAGAATGCACTTTTATGTAGAAATCCATGATTAAATCAAGTCTTCCTGACTAGTGATTTAAATCAATTTGATTTAAATCAAATTCACCGAGATTTTTAAATTCACTCAGATTTTTATATATAGTAATTTTGACTGTGTATTCAGACAGTCATTTCCCGGTTTCGTGTGTGTGTGGGTCTCTCTCTCTAACAGCAAAAGCAGAGAGAAACAGGAAAAAAAGAAAATGTGAATGTAAAACCATAAAATTTGGGGGAGGGACTAAGAAGCAGGAATAGTACCACCTTTAACTCATTTCCTGAAATTCCTTGATTATGTTCCTTTAAAAGACAGTCATCAGTTTTTTTCAAAACTACACTGTAAACCACACTTTCTTTTTAAAAAGTAATCAAGATCACATTTGAAATTTCTGGACCCTTCCTCAAATTCCTGGTTTAGACAGGAGCTAGAAGGGTGTTGCTCTAACGACATCAGAAGGAAGCTCTCAGAGCAACACGTTCACACTCCTGGAGTGGGAAGGTTGGTTCAAGTTATTGTAAGATAGGATAGCTGACTTCCCAGTAAAATAATTAAGCGCTACAGCTTAAAAAAAAGAAGGTAGAGGATGGAGACAGCTCCCCAACTCAGGATGCTTCTGTAGCAATAGCCAACAACCTGCTACATACCAGTAGCTTACCCTTCACCACTCAGACTTCCTTTTAACTCCAGCACCCTGCAACTTTTGACGTTTCATGTGCTTGAGCAAACTTAAGATTCTTTCTTCCTGTTACCCCCATGCTGAAGGCTAAGGCCTTGTCTACACTGCCACTTTACATCGCTGCAACTTTCTCGCTCAGGGGTGTGAAAAAACACCTCCCTGAGCACTGCAAGTTTCAGCACTGTAAAGTGGTAGTTTAGACAGGGAGACACGCTCCCAGGGCTAGTAGCTACTCCCCTCGTGGGGTTGGGTGGGTTTTTTTTTTTTTTTTTTTTTTTTTTTTTTTACAGTGGTGGGAGAGCTCTCTCCAAGTGCTGATGTCGCGACTACACAGCCACGTTAAAGCATTGCCATGGCAGCGCTTTAACATTGCTAGTGAAGACATACTCTTATTAAGGCAGAGGGACAGCACTGTAGCACATTCCTGCTAATCAGATATTAGCTTGGGATTTGGCCCTTTAGTACACAAGTGCTTGTCTGATCCTCCATTTTCTTTCAAGGTTTTGTTTTGAGCATGAGACTTATCAAAGACCATTTCTGCACACTACTTTTCACAATAAGCATCCAACTTTTGTTCAAGACAAATTATACTTTAACCTATAAAGTTGGCATGTATGCAGGATCACCAAGAAATATTTACAAACATCAAATATTAGCTAAGAAGCGTTCAAGGAAAAAACTACTTTTGGTACTTTAAATAATTATGATCTGAACATTGTGTGTCATGTTACAGTTTTGTCCTAGCTCCCTGTGCATACCCAGCAGGAGCACTCCTAGCATCTAGCATCTTACAACTTCTGCTGAGGTGCAGCAGCCTAAGCCTGGCCTACACTACAAACTTCGGTTGACATAAGACGCGTTAACTCGATATAATAATGTGTCTATACTACCGAGTCCCTTCTGCTGACATAAGTGGCCTGTAAAGTCGAGTTCTGTACTCCACCTCCATGAGAGGTGTAGCGCTTGATGGACCCCAAACATACCCTCTCCCAGATATCCACCCAAAGGTACTTCTCTTCTGGTTTACCATTTCAAGCAGGTACACAGTAGGTGTAACACATGAAATGCACAGATACTTTGCACAGCATTCTAAAATCATTGCTCTTTACTTAATCACATGAGAAATACACAGATGCATACAAAGAAAATAAACCATACATAAATCTCCCTGCCTCAGTTATCTCACCACTTCAGAGCATTCTTTGGGTTGGGATCAGAGTCCTTCTAGTTGCAGTGCACAGCCTGTGTTTTGAAACATGGAGCCGTTTCTCCTCAACTCACCTTTTCTGACCTTGGACTGACCATCCCCTTCCACTCTCTTGTCCAAAACTTCCTGTGTCTGAGTCTCTCTAGTTTGTATGACACAACAGCAATACCTCTGTTTCTTTAGTCTACTTGGGGAATTTCCACTCTCACTGCTTTCTCCCTCCTTTCAGGTAAGAGGAGGAAACATCTTCTCCCAGCCTGAGCAAACCCACTGTCCTAAGATGTTTCATATTGAATAGATGCCTGTTAAGTTCTAGCAACTCACAATGTCCCCGGACACAGAGGTAAATGCTTAAAGACTTTCCAGCAATGGTGGATACAGAGAGGCCTTCCATGATACAGCAATTTCTTAACATGAACCAGAATTTCTAAATTGTACAAACTCCCCAAAAATTGCCACAGAAGTATGACCTAATTCAAATTATTTGGCATTATTTTTGGTAGGAACTTAGAGTGTGGCCTACTGGATCATTGTCAGAATAGAAATAGTATAAAGAGGATCCACCATAAAAGCACCTATCTCCCCAACCCTCACCGATGATGTGACTGCCACAAGGAAGGAATTCTTCAAAGACTGGTGTGAGAGAGAACAGAATTATGTTCTCTCTCACACCAGTCTTTGAAGAATTCCTTCCTTGTGGGTTTGCTCAGGCTGGGAGAAGATGTTTCCTCCTCTTACCTGAAAGGAGGGAGAAAGCAGTGAGAGTGGAAATTCCCCAAGTAGACTAAAGAAACAGAGGTATTGCTGGTGTGTCTAATGCTGGACCCATGAGACATGCCAGAAGAACATTTTATTCCCAATGTGGAGGTTGGTCCCCATATAGATGGAAACACCCTCAGCAAACCCCTAAGGAATTTGGACATAGTGGGAAAGGGAAACACAAAAGATTGTATACATCTCTAAAGGTGGATGGTAAGCACTAAGAGCTGCGAGGTGCACCCTACGGAACTAACAAAGCCCCACGTTTTTTTAGAGAGGGTAAGCAGTACAAAATTGCAGGGAACGAAGCCTCAAGAGGCTGAAATTGATGGTTCATCCAAACTGAAAATCTTCTCCACTTAGCAGCATACATTTTCATGTTGGTGTCTTCTCCTATATTATTTAGAATGTTCTGTAGAGCAATTGAACTTGCTGTGTGCTAAACTTGTGTTTGTCTGTTTGTTTGAAGGACTGTGTGCTGTGGCCTGCAGTTGGAAGTTGTGAACTTCTAAACAGAGTTTGAAATCTAGAAGCCTCTGTTCATTGGCTGAGCTTTAGTCAGGGGGTGGGGCTAGCAGGAAGGCCAGGGCTTTATAAAGCAGTGAGTAAGCAACCAGGGGCCGCTAACAGGAAGTTTCGAGAGGGAGTCTGGAAGGGGGCGAGGTACACTTGCCATTCTTAAAAACCGTTAAACTATAATCAAAACTTCTTGATTTAAACAAAACCCCATATCATTAACCTAGGCAGCTGTTGGAGAGAATGCAGGCAGAAGCCCAGCAGCAGAGTGGGGGCTATCCTGCTTATTGCGCTCAGTGTAGCATATATGATTACCTGCCCTGTGGGCGGGTGGCATATGTGTGCATTCGGTGCAAGAAGCTCCTGGCCCTCAGAGACCGCGTATGGGCTTTGGAGGCCAGGGTGGCGGAACTGGAGGAGCTAAGGGAGGCAGAGAGGTATGTTGATGAAGCTTTCTGGGACACTGTAGATTTGTCCCACCTCCAGTCAGACAGCCTCTGCGCTGTTAAGGAGGATGAAAGGTTCAGGGAAGGAGAGCAGTCAACGGGAGCAGAGAGAAACCTTCCCATAGTTGGGACCCTCCTTCCAGATGATGTTGGGGTATCCTCTTGCACTGAGGTTACCTCTCCAGGGGAGGGAACTCCAGTCATTAGGAAAAGACAGGTGTTAGTAATGGGAGATTCGATCATTAAAAACATTGATAGCTGGGTTTGTGATGACCGGGAGAACCATATGGTGACTTGCCTGCCTGGTATGAAGGTTGCGGATCTCTCGAGGCATCTAGATAGACTTGTGTGTTGTGCTGGGGAGGAGGCGGTGGTCATGGTACATGTAGGTACCAATGACATAGGGAAGGGTAGGAGAGACGTCCTGGAGGCCAAATTAAAGCTGCTAGGAAAGAGTGAAATCCAGGACCTCTATGGTAGCATTCTCAGAAATGCTTCCAGTTCCATGCACAGGACCAGGTAGGCAGACAGAGCTTCAGAGTCTCAAGGCGTGGACAAGAAGATGGTGTAGAGAGGAAGGGTTTAGATTAGGAACTGGGGAAACTTTTGGGATAGGGGGAGCTCTAAAGGAAGAATGGGCTCCACCTAAACCAAAGTGGATCCACACTGTTGGCACTTAACATTAAAAAGGCTGAAGAGCAGTTTTTAAACTAAGATATGGGGGAAAGCCGATTGCTGCAGCAGAGCACATGGATCGGACAGAGACGTCTCTTAGAGGAGCGTCTATTGATAGAGATTCTCTAGGTTTTAGTCAGGGGGAGAGGGTGGAAGAGGATAATGTAAGGGCCAGATCAGAGGAGAAACATTCATATAAAAAAGAATCTGACACATCAGAAAAGGGCAGACAAATAAACAGTGACAAGTTTTTGAAGTGCTTGTACACAAATGCTAGAAGTCTAAATAATAACATGGGTGAACTAGAGTGCCTTGTGTTAAAGGAAGATATTGATATAACAGGCATCACAGAAACATGGTGGAGTGAGGACAATCAATGGGACACAATCATTCCAAGATACAAAAATATATCGGAAGGACAGAACAGGTGGGGGGGGGGAGGAGGGAGAAGAGCAGCAATATATGTGAAAGAAAATGTAGAATCAAATAAAGTAAAAATCTTAAATGAATCCACTTGTTCCATAGAATCTCTATGGATAGTAATTCCATGCTCTAATAAGAATATAACAGTAGGGATCTATTGTCAACCACCTGACCAGGACAGTGATAGTGACGATGAAATGCTAAGGGAGATTAGAGAGGCTATCAAAATAAAGAAATCAATAATAGTGGGGGATTTCAATTATCCCCATATTGACTGGGTACTTGTCACCTCAGGACGAAATGCAGACACAAAATTTCTTGATACTTTAAATGACTGCTTCTTGAAGCAGCTGGTACAGGAACCCACAAGGGGTGAGGCAACTCGCTATTTAGTCCTCAGTGGAGTGCAGGATCTGGTCCAAGAGGTAACTAACAGGACTGCTTGGAAATAGTGACCATAATATAACAACATTTAACATTCCTTTGGTGGGAAGAAGACCTCAACAGCCCAATACTGTGGCATTTAATTTAGGAAAGGGGAACTATGCAAAAATGAGGAGGTTAGTTAAACAGAAATTAAAAGGTACAGTGACTAGAGTGAAATCCCTGCAAGCTGCATGGACACTTTTCAAAGACACCATAATAGAGGTCCAACTTAAATGTATACCCCAAATTAAAAAACACAGTAAAAACTAAAAAAAAAAAAGCCACTGTGGCTTAACAACCATGTAAAAGAAGCAGTGAGAGATAAAAAAAGTGGAAGTCAAATCCTAGTGAGGTAAATAGCAAGGAGCATAAACACTGCCAAATTAAATGTAAAAATGTAATAAGAAAAGCCAAAAAGGAGTTTGAAGAACAGCTAGCCAAAAACTCAAAAGGTAATAACAAAATGTTTTCTAAGTACATCAGAAGCAGGAAGCCTGCTAAACGACCAGTGGGGCCCATGGACGATTGATATACAAAAGGAGCACTTAAAGATGATAAAGTCATTGCGGAGAAACTAAATGAATTCCTTGCTTCAGTCTTCACAGTTGAGGATGTTAGGGAGATTCCCAAACCTGAGCTGTCCTTTGTAGGTGACAAATCTGAGGAACTGTCACAGATTGAAGTGTCACTAGAGGAGGTTTTGGAATTAATTGATAAACTTAAGAGTAACAAGTCACCGGGACCCGATGGCATTCACCCAAGAGTTCTGAAAGAACTCAAATGTGAAACTGCGGAACTATTAACTATGGTTTGTAATCTGTCCTTTAAATCAGCTTCTGTACCCAATGACTAGAAGATAGCTAATAGAAAGCCAATATTTAAAAAGGGCTCTAGAGGTGATCCCGGCAATTACAGACCGGTATGTCTAACATCAGTACCAGACAAATTAGTTGAAAAAATAGTAAAGAATAAAATTGTCAGACACATAGAAGAACATAAATTGTTGGGCAAAAGTCAACATGGTTTCTGTAAAGGGAAATCGTGTCTTAATAATCTATTAGAGTTCTTTGAAGGGGTCAACAAACATGTGGACAAGGGGGATACAGTGGACATAGTGTACTTAGATTTCCAAAAAGCCTTTGACAAGGTCCCTCACCAAAGGCTCTTACGTAAATTAAGTTGTCATGGGATAAGAGGGAAGATCCTTTCATGGATTGAGAACTGGTTAAAAAGACAGGGAACAAAGGGTAGGAATAAATGGCAAATTTTCAGAATGGAGAGGGGTAACTAGTGGTGTTCCCCAAGGGTCAGTCCTAGGACCAATCCTATTCAACTTATTCATAAATGATGTGGAGAAAGGGGTAAACAGTGAGGTGGCAAAGTTTGCAGATGATACTAAACTGATCAAGATAGTTAAGACAAAAGCAGACTGTGAAGAACTTCAAAAAGAGCTCACAAAAATAAGTGATTGGGCAACAAAATGGCAAATGAAATTTAATGTGGATAAATGTACAAGTAATGCACATCAGAAAAAACAACCCCAACTGTACATACAATATGATGGGGGCTAGTTTAGCTACAACTAATCAGGAAAGAGATCTTGGAGTCATCGTGGATAGTTCTCTGAAGACGTCCACGCAGTGTGCAGCGACAGTCAAAAAAGCAAACAGGATGTTAGGAATCATTTAAAAAAGGGATAGCGAATAAGACGGAGAATAAATTATTGCCCTTATATAAATCCACGGTACGCCCACATCTTGAATACTGCATACAGATGTGGTCTCATCTCAAAAAAGATATACTGTCATTAGAAAAGGTTCAGAAAAGGGCAACTAAAATGATTAGGGGTTTGGAACGGGTCCCATATGAGGACAGATTAAAGAGGCTAGGATTTTTCAGCTTGGAAAAGAGGAGACTAAGGGGGGATAGGATAGAGGTATATAAAATCATGAGTGGTGTGGAGAAAGTGAATAAGGAAAAGTTATTTACTTGTTCCCATAATATAAGAACTAGGGGGCACCAAATGAAGTTAATGCCAGCAGGTTTAAAACAAATAAAAATAAGTTCTTCTTCACACAGCGCACAGGCAAACCTGTGGAAGTCCTTGCCTGAGGAGGTTGTGAAAGCTAGGACTATAACAGGGTTTAAAAGAGAACTAGATAAATTCATGGAGGTTAACTCCATTAATGGCTATTAGCCAGGATGGGTAAGGAATGGTGTCCCTAGCCTCTGTTTGTCAGAGGGTGGAGATGGATGGCATGAGAGAGATCATTGATCATTACCTGTTAGGTTCACTCTTTCTGGGGCACCTGGCATTGGCCACTGGGCTGGATGGACCTTTGGTCTGACCCAGTATGGCCATTCTTATGTTCTCCCTTTCTGACATCCATCTGTATTTGTGAATGAAAGCTTTACCATTATAAGGACAGTCCAATATTTTACTATACCAAAAATCCATAGGAGGGGGGAAGCACATTTCTAATAATGTTCAATACAAAGTCTGGCTGCTAACAATATAAAAATTAATTTGTTGGTTTTTTTTAAATGTAGATTCTTTACTGGAGCATTAAGCAAGCATGTCAGGGAAGTCAGCATTAAGTCATGAGATTAATCTGTTAAATAATTTCCTCCCAAAACCATCTAATTTCTGGACACAACCACACGCGCAAGTATGTTCCCCTTTCCCTGCAATCAAGTGCTTCCTCAGTAGCAAGAATGTGACTGATCTTAACAAGAGACAGAAGCCATCTATACAGTAATTTATAAAACTTTTCTTTATGAGCTACACAAAATGAAGATGTATATCCCCTTTCTCATATACAGACCTGCTCATCCACATCAGTTTCTTTGTCCAAATATCTATCCCATCTTTTCATTTGAGTTGTTTTCTTAACATCTTTTTCAGTCAAAACTGTATATATCTTGGAAATTAACTTTCTGTCTAAAAACCTGTTTTTGTTTAGTATATCTGTTTACTCAGTCTTACCTGCTTGCAATAGGTTAATGTGCCCACTTATCTCATTTATATTCTTATGCACTCTTTTAGATCCTGTAGATTAGTGTCTCCTTTCCAAAACAAAAATTTCTTTAACAAAACTCAAGAGCACTCCCTCTTCCTTTCGTTGTCGTCATTGTATGCTGCTTTATTTATAAGGATCCTCCTCATTACCACCTTTCCAGCATCCTAGAGGATAGTTTTATTGATCCCTTCTCCTTATTGTTTTCTTCTATACATTTCTATACATCTTCTATACATTTTCTTTCAGCTCTTGAATTCTCTAGGGGTCAGACAACAAAGTTCTTTTCAAGTGCCTGGTCCTTTGTTCTTCCACTGAATCCCAATCTTTTAATCTAATATATGCAGGGGCATGATCTGACCAAGTTATAACTCCCAGACTGGCTTTTTAGACTAAATAAGCCCATGTCCTAGAAACAAAAGTCATATGAATCCTGCAATAAGATCCATGAATAGCAAAATAATATGTATAGTCCCTGACATCTGCATTCATCTCCCACCAGACTTCCACCAAATCCTCATTTTCTAAGTGATGCAACAAATTTGCACTTACTTCTTCTGAATGCTCTCTGTGCATATTCAATCAATCTAAGGTGGGGTTAAGCATCTCTTTAAACCGACCCACCCCCCGCCAAAATAATATCCCCTTCCTTAAAAAGTTTCCTAAGTCCCTAAAAAAATGATTACAAAAAGAAGCTTGCCTTTGATTGGCAGTATATACATTGGCTAAGGTGAGAAGTCTACCTTTTCAAGGACACCTTAATTAAAATATATCTGAGTTGTACTGAGACAATAAAAGGCAAGTGATTACTGCCACCTCTCTTCTATTAGGTTGCCCTTGAGACATATATGGTAGTTGTGTCCATGAAGAAAGAGGATTACTCACCCTGTGCAGTAACTGAGATTCTTTGAGATGTTTGTCCCTGTGGGTGCTCCACTTCAGGTGTGGGTGCATCCCGGAACCACTGATCAGAGATTTTCAGTAGCCGTGTCCGTCTGGACGCGTGTGTGCAGTAGTCGTCTCGCAGCAGCATTGGTACCTCATCTAGTATGCATGCGACCAGACCCCCTCTGTTCCTTCTCTACCGTAGAGTCCTTACTGCAAACTCCAAAGTAGAGGGGAGAAGGGTGGTTAGTGGAGCACTCACAAGGAGACACATCTCAAAGAATCTATTACTGCACAGGGTGAGTAATCCTCTCTTCTTCTTCGAGTGATGTCCTTGCGAGTGCACCATGTCAGGGGATTGTAAAGCAATGTCCATTGTGGATAAAGGGGCTTCGGATTTGCTTGGGCAGTTGAAGAGAGCATGGTGAGGCCTATTATAGCATCTGATCTTGAGTTTTGAGCGACTGTGAATTGTTCTTTAACATGTGCACTGAGGCCCAGGTAGCCCGTCTGCATATGTCTATTCTCGGTATGTTGTTCAACACTACTATTGACGTTGCTATCGAGCCTGTAGAGTGGGATTGATCCCTTCTGGGGGTTCGGTGTTATTCGTTCGATAACAGAGTTGCATACAGATAGAGATCCATTTAGATAGTCTCTGTGTGGATATGTGTGCATCCCTTGAAGCATTCTGTTGTGGAAATAAAAAGTCTGGGGGGGACTTCCGGAAAGGCTTGGTTCTGTCTAAATAAAATGCTGTTGCTTGCCTGACGTCTAGCACATGTAAGAATCTCTTGTGAGTTCCCGTGTGGTTGGGGTTAAAATGTAGGGAGGTGTATGGGTTGGTTTATATGGAAGGATGTTGATATTTTAGGTAAGAATTTTGAGCGTGGTCTCAACATGACCTTGTCTTTAAAGAATATGGTATAAGTGGGTGGTCAGCCATAAGGGCCCCATCTCACTAACTTGTCAAGTGGAGGTGACTACGACCAAGAATGGAACCTTTCAGGTGAAGTTTCTCCAGATTTGGGTGGAGAGACCAGCCATTGTCCTGTGAGAGGAGATCCGCCCAAAGTGGAAGAGTTCGTGGGGTGCATACCACCATGCCCATCAGGTAAAGGTACCAGGTCTCTCTGGGCCACTGAGATTCTCAGTATGAAGTAGGCCTTGTCAGCAAATAATTTGTGCATCACTTGCAGGATCAGTGAGAATGTATACATGAGTGATATGTCCCATATGATGAGAAAGGCATCCATCTGTGATTGAGGTCCCAGTCCTGCTCTTGAGCAGAAGAGTGGGCACTTGGGGTTTAGTGATGACTCAAATATGTCGACGGGGGGAAGCCACATTGTTGAAATATTGACTCTGTTTATTTCCCATTGGCGTTCCTCAGAGAAAATGTCTGCTTAGTGTATCCGCCATCGTGTTCTGGCATCTGGGCAGATAGGAGGCAGAGATATTTACTTTGTTTTGTATGCACCAGTTCCACAGTTTCATGGCCTCAGTGCCTAGTGAGTGGGAGCAAGCTCCTCCTTGGCAATTGATATAGAAAATAGATACTATGCTGTCGGCCATTAGCCAGACTGACTCGTTCTTCATCATTGGTAGGAAATGCCTGGAGGCATTGCATACTGAACGTGGCTCTAGTAGATTGATATCTCTAGTAATGGGGCTCCCCCAGCCTAACAGCATCCATTGTGATTATTATTGATGGTGGATCCTGCCGAAAGGCACACATTCCCATGCACACATTCTCTGGTTTTGTCCGCCATTGTAAGGAGACAGACTTTTGGTGGTACTGTTAGTCTCTTATTTAGGCTGCGTTTACTGGGGATGTATACTGGGCTCTGCCAGCTTTGTAGACAGCACATGTGTAGTCTTGTGTCTTACCAGAAATGTCATGGCCACCATGTGACCTAATATTTGTAAGCAGGTTTGTGCCAATGTTTGAGGGCTGTTGTTGACTATTGAGATGAAGTTGTTCAGTGTCACGAATCTGTTCCTAGGTAGTGATGTTCTGGCCTGAGTGGAGTCAAGGTGTGCCCCAATGAAGTCCAGTTGTAGGGAACTAGGGTTGATTTTTGTTAATTTGTAACCCTAGGTTCTGCAACAGGGTAATGGTGTTTGCATCATATCTGTTGTTTCTCTGAGTCATACCTTTCAGTAGACAGTCGTCTAGGACTAGGTACAGGAAGATCATTATCCCTTGTTTTCTTAAGTGTGCCACTACTACTTCAAGGGTTTTGGAAAAGACTCGGTGCGGTGGACAGGCCGAAAGGTAGTACTCTGTATTGGTAGTAATCACCCCCCACTATGAACTGTAGACACAGTCTGAGTGGGGTGTATGGTGATCTGCAAGATGCATATTTTCATGTTGAGGGCTGAAAACCAGTCCCCCCCTTTCTAGCACTGGTATTAGCATGGCCAGTGTGACTATCTTGAATCTTTAGTTTACACAAATTTGTTAAGCATTCTGAGATTTAAGATGGGTCTCCATCCATCATTTTTCTTCTGGATCAGCAAGTAATGGAAGTAAAAACCCTTCCTTCTATGTTGTGTGGGAACTTGCTCCACATCACCTAAATGTAGGAGATGGTTTACTTCCTGTTTTAAGAGGTGCTTGTAAAAAGGGTCCCTGAAGAGGGACTGGGGTGAGATTGGAGGGTGGGAGAGAAAGGGGATGGCATAGCCCGATCTTACGATCTCCAGTACCCATTGATAAGACGGTTACTTACCTTCTGTAACTGTTGTTCTTCGAGATGTGTTGTTCACGTCCATTCCACATTAGGTGTGCGCGCGCCGCGTTCACGAATCGTCGGAAACTTTTTCCCTCAGCGGCTCCCGTCGGACCCGCAGGGTCTCCCTTCCCGCCAGAGCGGCGCCCCGCCCTTGCGTATATATACCCCTGCCGGCCCGACCCTCCCTCAGTTCCTTCTTGCCAGTGACTCCGACAGAGGGGAAGGAGGGTGGGAAGTGGAATGGACGTGAACAACACATCTCGAAGAACAACAGTTACAGAAGGTAAGTAACCGTCTTTTCTTCTTCGAGTGCTTGTTCACGTCCATTCCACATTAGGTGACTCGCAAGCTTACCATTGGAGGAGGGTAGGAGTCAAGGAATAACTGATTGCAGCACCGCCCTGCCTACCCCGGCATCATCTCTGGTCTGATGGTGGACCGCGTAGTGGGCTGTGAAGGTATGCACCGACGACCAAGTGGCTGCCTTGCAGATCTCCTGGAGCGGGACCTGTGCCAAGAAGGCCGTCGAGGACGCCTGGGCTCTAGTGGAGTGAGCCCTGATCTGAGGAGCAGGCATGTTGGCGAGCTCGTAACACGTACGTATGCAACGCATGATCCACGCCGACAGGCGTTGCGTAGAAATAGGCTGGCCCTTCATGCGTTCCGCAACGGCCACCAACAGCTGAGACGATTTACGGAAAGGTTGGGTACGGTCCAGATAAAAAGCCAATGCCCACCTAACATCCAGGGTATGTAGGCTGCGATGGCTTGGGTCCGTATGGGGCTTAGGGAAGAATACTGGTAAACAAATGTCCTGCCCCATGTGAAAATTCGTAACCACCTTTGGGAGGAATTTAGGGTGAGGCCTAAGCTGCACCTTATCTTTATAAAAGACGGTATAAGGGGGCTCCGAGGTGAGGGCCCTCAACTCCAACACCCTCCTAGCCGAGGTGATGGCCACGAGGAACGCGACCTTCCATGAAAGGTGCGTGAGGGAGCAAGAGGCCAGGGGTTCAAAGGGCGGCCCCATAAGCTTAGTGAGGACCAGATTGAGGTTCCAAGGGGGTATAGGAGGGCGCGAGTAGGGGAACACCCGCTCCAGACCCTTGAGGAATCGGACCACCGTGGGGTTGGAGAACACGGATCTGCCCGATTCCCCAGGGTGGAACGCCGAAATGACGGCCAGATGCACCTTAATAGAAGCAGGGGCGAGGCCTTGACGCTTGAGGTGCAGCAAGTAGTCCAGAATCAGTGGTATCGAGGCCTGTAAAGGCTGTGAGTGTTGAGGCTCACACCACTGGGAGAAGCGCTTCCACTTGGCCAGGTAGGCTGCCCTCATGGAGGGTTTCCTACTACCAAGGAGGATTTGCTGGACCTCGTGGGAACACCTGTGCTCCACCTCACTTAGCCAGAGAGAAGCCATGCCGTGAGATGCAGCGACGGCAGGTTCGGGTGGAGTAGGCGACCCCGATCCTGAGTGATGAGGTCGTGATGGAGGGGAAGGGCTATCGGAGCGGTCACGGACAGTTCCAACAGAGTTGTGAACCAGTGTTGGCGTGGCCACGCCGGGGCGATTAGGATGACTGTCGCCCTGTCCCTGCGGGCCTTCAGGAGGACCCTGTGAATGAGTGGGAACGGGGGAAAGGCATACTTCAGGCTTCCGCCCCACGGGATTGCAAAGGCGTCCGCCATTGAGCCTGGACTGTGACCCTGGAACGAGCAGAATTGCGGGCACTGGCTGTTGCCCTTGCTGGCAAACAGGTCCACCTGGGGAAACCCCCACCTCAGGAAAATAGAACGGAGGATGACTCGTCTCAGCCTCCGCTCGTGCCTGAGGTAGGACCGGCTGAGACGGTCCGCTAGCCCGTTCTGGACCCCGGGGAGATATGCTGCCCGAAGTTGTACTGAATGGCTATTCAGAAGTCCCAGAGGAGGAGAGCCTCGTGACAGAGGGGAGAGGACCGGGACCCGCCCTGCTTGTTTATGTAAAACATAGCAGTAGTGTTGTCTGTCAGAACTGACACGCTGTGTCCTCTTATGGTGGCGTGAAAGGTCTGGCAGGCGAGGCGAACCGCCCTCAGCTCCTTCAGGTTGATGTGGAGCAACCGTTCCTCCCTGGACCACAAGCCCTGAGTGCGCTGGTCCCCTAGGTGCGCTCCTCAACCCAGGTCCGACGCGTCTGTTACTAGCGTCAGAGTCGGTTGTGGGGCGGCGAACGGGACCCCCGCGCAAACCTGCTGTTGATCGAGCCACCAACGGAGGGCGTTCGACACCCGAGCCGGGATCGTGACGACCATGTCCAAGGGGTCTCTGTTGGGGCGATACACCTGAGCCAACCACAGCTGCAGCGGCCGGAGTCTGAGACGGGCGAGCCCGACTACGTGTGTGCATGCTGCCATGTGCCCCAAGAGTTGCAGGCAACATCTGGCCGTGGTCGTAGGGAATCGCTGAATGGAGGTCACGGCCTCCTTGATAGCCAGGAATCGCGCTACGGGAAGACTCGCCCGTGCCGCCACCGAGTCCAGGACTGCCCCTATGAAGTCCAGCCTCTGTGTGGGGACTAGCGATGACTTGGGCACACTGACCAACAGACTGAGTTCCCAGAATACTTGTAACGCCAGTGCCACATGGGCGTGGACCTCTGCCTCCGAGCGGCCCGCCAGGAGCCAATCGTCCAGGTACGGGTAGACGCGCATCCGTCTTTTTCGAAGAAAGGCGGCTACCACCGACATGCATTTCGTGAAGACACGTGGGGCTGTTGCCAGGCCGAAGGGCAAGACCGTAAACTGGAAATGACGTTGCTGGATAGTGAAGCGCAGGAAACGCCGGTGGGCCGGGCGAATGGCGATGTGAAAATAGGCGTCTTTCATATCGAGGGCAGCGTACCAATGCCCCGGATCCAGGGAAGGAATGATGGTACCAAGGGAGACCATACGGAAACGTGGTTTTTGCAAGTACTTGTTTAGCTTGCGAAGGTCCAGGATAGGACGGAGGCCCCCTTTCGCTTTGGGGATGAGGAAGTATCTGGAATAGAACCCTCTTCCTCTGAGGTCCAGAGGAACCTCCTCCACCGCCCCCACCTCGAGGAGGGTCTGTACCTCCTGTATGAGGAGTTGCTCGTGAGAGGGGTCCCTGAAGAGGGACGGAGGTGGTGGGTGGGAGGGAGGGGGCGAGGAGAACTAGAGGACGTAACCTGACTCCACCGTGCGCAGGACCCAACGGTCTGATGTTATATGAGACCAAGCACGGAAAAAATGGGACAGGCGGTCCCTGAAACACAGTGGGGGATCCGGAGAAGAGATGGGTACGCTGTCCTCGATCGCAGCTTCAAAATCCTTGTTTATTTCCTGGCTGCGGCTTGTTTTGGCCCTGGTTTTGGCCTTGGTTAGGCGTATTGTTGCGCCTACGCCTATTGTCCCTGCCCCGTCTACGGTATGGTTCCTGCCGAGGGCGAGGATGGTACTGCCTCTGTGGAGGTTGGGGCTTGAACGGCTTCCTCTGTGTCACAGGGGTGTGCATCCCCAAGGACTTAAGGGTAGCCCGAGAGTCCTTGAGGCTGTGCAGCCTGGCATCTGTCTGCTCTGAAAATAAGCCCGAACCCTCGAACGGCAGGTCCTGGAGGATGTTTTGTACCTCCGGAGGAAGGCCAGAAGATTGCAGCCATGCAGAGCGTCTCATCACCACACCTGACGCAATTGTTCTAGCGGCTGCGTCGGCAGAGTCAAGTGAGGCCTGTAAAGAGGTTTTGGCCACCGCCTTCCCCTCGTCCACTATGGCCGCAAACTCAGGTTGCGAACCCTGAGGCAAGGCATCCTTGAACTTGGACACTGATGCCCATGAGTTAAAGTTGTGCCTATTTAGGATCGCTTGCTGGTTTGCGATCCGCAACTGGAGGCCTCCGGACGAATAGACCTTCCTGCCAAATAGGTCTAGTCGTTTTGCTTCCTTGGCCTTGGGTGCTGGGGCCTGCTGGCCATGCCTTTCCCGTTCGTTAACCGCCGAGACGAACAACGAACATGGGGTCGGATGGGAGAAGAGAAAGTCGAACCCCTTGGACGGGGCAAAGTACTTTCTTTCTACGCCTTTTGCGGTTGGCGCAGAGGAGGCTGGCATTTGCCATACGGTCTTATAGTTTGCCTGGACCGTTTTTATGAGCGGAAGTGCGATCCTGGAGGGACCCTCTGGGCTCAGAATGTCCACCATTGGGTCCTCCTGCTCAACCGTCTCCTCTGCTTGTAGTCCCAAGTTGAGGGCCACCCGGCGGAGCAGGTCCTGGTGCGCCCAGTGGTCAATAGGGGGAGGGCCGGACACTGTCGTGCCCGCCACGGCTTCGTCCGGCGAGGAGGAGGAGGTCATGGCCTTTTGAGCGTCCTCGTCCTCCTGCTGCTCCTCCTCAGCGGGGCAGTCCTCCGGGGTGCGCCCCCTGCCCTGAGTCAGGGACGGTGCCGGGCTCGGTGCCGAGTCTGCCCTCTCTGCGTTCGGTGGTCTGGAGACCGTGGCCTCCGCACGGGAGGTAGGGCGGCACCGTGGGGAGCGGGACCAGTCTCCTGAGGGGCCCGATCTCGAGGTTCTGGACGGAGGGCCTTGCTGATGATAGGCCCACGGCGTCCAGAACGGCCACTGTCCAGGATGGCTCCAATGCGGCTGCCAAGAGGCCTCGTGCTCTCTAGCGGCATGCCCTCTGCGGCCATATCTGGAAAGACCCGAGCCCTCTTCCGATGCTAGGGACGGTGACTTAGAGGGCCACGGCGGTGCCGTGGGGCGGTGCCGGTCCGGTGTCGGGGAGCGGTGCCGTCGGGACCGGGACCGTGAGTAGCGGCGTGCCGATCTGGACCTGGAACGGTACCGTTGACCGCGGGACCGGGAGCGGCTGCGGGAGGATGGTCTTGGGAGCCTCGCCATCGAAGCGTCCCGGCGCCTGCTCGAGCCGGGCTGCTGGGGCGGTGCCACGCTCGCATCGGGCCCTGACTGTTTTGTGGTCCGTTGTGCGGCGGGAAGCCGGGAGTCCACCGAGGCGGAGCTCGACCGGGACCGGCGCCATGAACGGTGCCGAGATGGCGACCGCGACGGGCGCATCATCGCCGGTTTGCCCTTGGATGGCAGTCGCGGCGGAATGTCTGTAGCGCGGAGTGTGCTTTCGGAGGACAATTCAATGAGGTCCTTTGTTGCCTCAAATGTGTCCGGGGTGGAGGGCTGTTCCAACAGTTCCTCCAGCCCATCCTCCTCACTCGACGCGCTTGTCCCAGGGCTCGACGGGCTCTTCGGCGCCGGAGCCACTGGTACCGGGACCTGTATCGGGGCCGTCACGGCCTTGGCTGCACTTGCGGTCTTCGCCGGTGCCGCCTTCTTGTGTGGGGAGCGCCCCCGGGCCTTAGGCTGGCCCTTCGACTTGGCCGGCGAAGAAGATCGATGCTGGGCGTGTTCCCGCCTTGGCGGTACCGTGGGCTTAGTCTGCGCCGCCGGTGTCGGGTCGCGGACCGATGCCGGGGCACTCCGCACCGAAGTGGACGGTGCCGCGGAAGAGGAGGGCTGTAACGCCGCCTCCATGAGGAGCTGTCTAAGGCGAAAGTCTCTCTCTTTTTTAGTTCTGGGCTTGAAGGCCCTACAAATTTTACAGCGCTCCTTCTGGTGAGCTTCCCCGAGGCAACGGAGACACGACTCGTGCAGGTCGCTCACTGGCATAGGCCTGCGGCACGCGGCACACACCTTAAAGCCTTGGGCGTGCGGCATGCCCCGCCGCCCAGGGCCGGTGCCGGGGTTGACCAAAACCCTATCACCAAGAGATTTTGGTCCTTGGGAAGAACGAATCAACTACTTAACACTAAAACACTTAACTATATTATGAACTGCTAACTATTGCTAATGGCTATGCTAAGGGACACTCTCAGGCGAGAGACAGAGTTGTTCCAACGTCGCCACGGGCGGTAAGAAGGAACTGAGGGAGGGTCGGGCCGGCAGGGGTATATATACGCAAGGGAGGGCGCCGCTCTGGCGGGAAGGGAGACCCTGCGGGCCTGACGGGAGCCGCTGAGGGAAAAAGTTTCCGACGATTCGTGCACGCGGCGCACGCACACCTAATGTGGAATGGACGTGAACAAGCACTCGAAGAAGAACCATTGTAACTGACTCCCAGACATGGTAAAATGGGCAAAGTCAATGGCCAAAGCACTGGTTGGAAGTTGGTATGGCGCTGTATAGTGGGAAGGCCATTCAGACCCTCAACCAAATTTTTAAAACTGTTTAGCAAAAGATGGCTGCGATGTTGAGGCCTGACTTGAGGTGTTCTCAGTCTTTGTGGATGCTGTTTGTTTCTTTGAGGTTCATACTGTCATTTTTGTGGGCAATGATGTGTCTCTGTGCCTTTGATATGGTAGGTAGCGTCTTCTTCTGGTAAGTGGTATGTATATGCCTAGCGTACGTAGTGTTGCTTGTGAGAACTTCATCGAGTGTAGAACTTCATCTGTTTTGCAGGAGAGAAGTTTTTTGCTATCAAAAGGGAGGTCCTCAACTTTTACCTGGAGTTCTTTGGGAATACCAGATGATTGGAGCCATGAGGCTCTGAGCAGCACCCTGGCAGTGGCTGTTATTCTTGATGCTATGTCTGATATATCCACAGACGCTTGTAATGTCATTCTGGTGAACAGCTGTCCTTCAGTTATTATGGCCTTGAACTGTGACCATTTCTCCTCTGGCAGGCTGTCAAAGTCTTGCAGTTTGCCATAATTGTCGTGATTTTATTTAGCTAGGAGAGCAGTGTAGCTGGTGACTCGACATTGCAGTGTTGCTGAGGAGTACACTTTGACTGAAAAGATCAAGCCTTTTGCTGTCCCTGTCCTGAGGGGTGGACCTGTATTGAGGCTGTGTGCCATGTTGATTAGTGGCTTAGACCACTTGAGAATTGGATTGTGGGTGACAGAACAGGAAATCCATCCCACTGGAGGGAATGTAATATTTTCTGTCCCCCCTTTTGCATGTTGGTGGTACCATCACCAGTGTTTGCCAAATAGTCTCCCACAGTTCTATGATGGCATCATTTATCGTGAGAGCTACCTTAGAGGATGAAGACGTGTGGAGGATGTATAACAATTATACTGGTTTTCCTGCACCTCCTCCAGTGGGATATTTTGGTTGATGGCTACTCATTTAAATAGTTCTTGGAATTGTTTGAAGTCATCAGACGTGGTAGGGGGTGGTGGCATTACGGCTTCATCTGGGGATGACAATGAATTGTGTGCAGGTGACATGACCTCTTCGTCTGTGCCTTCTCTCCCTTCTTCTGTGTCCTCCACTACCTCTGAAGTCTCCTGGCTAGGGGATGGTGAGGGGGTGACCAGATTTTGCTCCTGGTTGGAGTCGTGGGTCTAGTATGAGCCCTATATGCTGTTCAAGGGTCCCATTGCATCGGGAAGAGCATAGGCAAGAACATTCAAGGCTGCTCATATCAAGGTTGTACATCTTGTCTGTACTGGATTTTGGGTGTCAGGGGTCCCCAAGGTGGCCTCCATTCAGTGAGTCAAGAGTGTTGAAACGAAAAGAGACTTTCATACTGATCATTGTCCTTATCGCTCAATATAGGTGGGGCAATAGGCGATGCTGTTTGCTGTATATTAGTACGCTCAGGTGAACCATTGGTGACGAACAGGGGCGACCACAGTATCTAGGAGATTGCAATGTCTCTCTGTTGTAAGAATTGCTGCGGTACTGTCGGTTTCAGTATCGTCAGTATCGATGCCACTGATTTATATGGTACTGGTGTCTGTGCCAATGGCTTATGTGTCGTCTTGATCAGAGTGGTTGGTGCCATCTTGGGTCTGTCATTTGGTGCCAACAGAGTCCTCAGTGCTGGTGGCAGCGGCATGACCAATGACGATGGCCTCAGCACTGTCTCTCTCACCAGGTGGACAGTGCCGCTGAGGAAGAGGCACGTTTGAGCCTCAACTCCTTCTCCTTGCAGTGGGGCTCAGCAGAGGTCCCGGTGCGGACAGTGCTGGAAGTGCCCAGATCATCCAAGGTGCTCATTCTTGAGGAGGTCAGCACCAGGGACAGCGACCTGGTCGGAGACCACTTCTTTTTCTGTCTCTTTCTATCTGGAGGTTGTGACTCTTTTCCTCATATTTTTGGAGGACTGGGTGCCCTCTGTAGTTGAGGCTGTGCCCAGGGAGCCACCTGAAGAAGAAATTTGCTGTCCCATGTCTGAGGTTGGCTGAAGTGATTTTTGCATTAGTATCAGTTTTAGGCATAGGTCTCTGTCACACCTGACTCTGGCTTTTAGGTTGCTACAGTAAGCGCACTTCTGAGGGTTGTGCGACTCCCCCGGGCAACGGACACAGAGCGAGTGCCCATCGGAGATAGGCATGGCTTTGCGGCATGAGCTGCATCTCTTAAATTCTGGAGAACCAAGCATTTTGTAGCGGGGATAGGTTTCACGCTACAGAAGAAGTTAAAGAAAAGATTTTTTTTTAACTTAGGCTCTAACTAGGTACTCTAATACTAACTACGCTATTTAACTACTAAACTCTACTATCTAATTTGTTACGGTTGTTGAAGGACATTAGGACACCATCATGGAGCTCCATCTCAGGCAGAGGACGGTTGAGTAGGAACGAGGGGGTGGTGTGGGGTCATGCGCGTGCTAGATGGAGGTGCCAATGACACCGCAAGACGATTCCTGTGCACGTGCGGCCCAGATGGCCATTACTACCGAAAATCTCCAATTAAAGGCATCTGAAGGCACACACACTTAAAGTGGAGCACCCACAGGGGCATGAAAGAAGAATCGGGTATTTATCATTTTTCCTCAAGGGTGTTTCTTGAAATAGATATTAGGAAAATCCTTTTGTTGTAAGCAAAATACCCATTTCCTTTTTACTGGATTGTTCATCCCCTTAACATTAACTTCCCCTTAACTAAACTTATCTCTGAATACTATGTCAGAACATTACCCCTTGTTAAAAGCAGCCACATTACGTTACATCTTTACCTTTTCTTTAAATAAGACATGTTTAGACAGAGATCCCATCATACACACAATCATGTTAAACCTCACATATATTGTGTTTCCTTTTTTTTAATACTTATATTGTTGTACCCTGATGCGGAGTCTGATTTACCATAAATTTTTAAATTCTGAGCCCTAGGTTTTTAATTATTTTTTTTTTCTAAAAAAACATAATATTTAACACTTGTTTTTGTTCTCTTATCCCATTTCCCTCCCTTTCTATTCATTTCCCGCATTGTTACCCGATCCCCTCTAGCTGTAGGAAAAGACGGTTACTCACCGTTGTAACTGTTGTTCTTCAAGATGTGTTGCTCATATCCATTGCAATTAGGTGTGCGCACGCCGCGTGCATGATCGTCGGAGAATTTTCTACCCTAGCAACACCCGGTGGGTCGGCTGTGGAGCCCCCTGGAGTGGCACCTTCATGGCGCTGGATATATACCCTAGCCGACCCAGCGCCCCCTCAGTTCCTTCTTGCCGGCTACTCCGACAGTGGGGAAGGGGGGCGGGTTTGGAATGGATATGAGCAACACATCTCGAAGAACAACAGTTACAACGGTGAGTAACCGTCTTTTCTTCTTCGAGTGCTTGCTCATATCGATTCCAATTAGGTGACTCCCAAGCCTTACCTAGGTGGTGGGGTCGGAGTGAGACATTGCTGTGTGCAAAACCGCTGACCCGAATGCAGCATTGTCTCTGGATTGTTGCACCAGCGCATAGGGAGCGGCGAATGTGTGGACTGACAACCAAACTGCAGCTCTACAAATATCCTGGATCGGGACTTGAGCCAGGAAGGCAGTCGAGGAGGCCTGGGCCCTCGTGGAGTGAGTGGTGAGGCGCGGCGTCGGGACACCGGCCAGGTCGTAGCAAGCACGAATACAGGACGTGATCCAAGAGGACAGGCACTGTGAGGAGACCAGTGAGCCTTTCATCCGGTTGGCCACTGCAACGAAGAGTTGTGTCGTCTTCCTAAACGGCTTTGTACGGTCAATATAGAAAGCCAGGGCCCGCGTACGTCCAAAGAATGCAAACGCTGGTCTTGGCGAGTAGCGTGTGGCTTCGGATGGAAGACCGGGAGAAATATATCCTGGTTCACGTGAAAAGATGAGACTACCTTGGGAAGAAAGGCAGGGTGGGGGCGAAGCTGCACCTTGTCCTTATGGAAAACAGTGTAAGGGGGCTCGGACGTAAGTGCCCTGAGTTCAGAAACGCGCCTTGCTGAGGTGATGGCTACAAGGAAGGCTGTCTTCTAGGATAGGTACAGGAGTGAACAGGTAGCCAATGGCTCGAACGGAGGCCCTGTGAGCTTGGAGAGAACCAGGTTGAGATCCCACGTCGGAACGGGCTGGCGTTGCTGCGGGTACAGTCGGTCTAAGCCCTTGAGGAATCTAACGACCATCGGGTTAGAGAAGACCGAGGAAGCGAGTTCTCCTGGGTGGAACGCCGAAATAGCGGCGAGGTGAACCCTGATTGAAGATATCGCCAAGCCCTGTTGTTTTAGGGATAGGAGATATTCAAGTATGAGAGGAATAGGCACCTGCAAGGGGGACGTGGCTCGCTGCTCGCACCAACAGGAGAACTGTTTCCACTTGGCTAAGTAAGTGGTCCGTGTAGAGGGCTTTCTACTTCCCAGCAGAATCTGCTGGACGGGCTGCGAGCATTGCCGCTCTGTCCGATTCAGCCATGGAGCATCCACGCCGTGAGGTGGAGCAACTGCAGGTCGGGGTGACATAGTCGGCCGTGGTCTTGAGAGATGAGATCTGGACATGAGGGAAGCGTGATCGGTGTTTGAACCGATAGCTCCAACAGTGTGGTGTACCAGTGCTGCCTTGGCCAAGCTGGAGCGACTAGAATTACCCGTGCCTGGTCTCTGCGGAGCTTGAGCAGTACCCTGTGGACCAGTGGAAATGGAGGGAAAGCGTAGAACAGGTGGTCTTTCCAGGTTAGAAGGAACGCGTCCGACAGAGAGCCCAGAGCTCGCCCTTGTAGGGAGCAGAATGCATGGCACTTCCTGTTGGCTTGAGATGCAAACAGGTCGACCTGGGGAAATCCCCACCTCTGGAAGACGGAATAGATGATGTCTGGGCGAATTGACCACTCGTGTGTCTGGAAGGACCTGCTGAGACGGTCCGCTAGCGTATTCTGGACTCCAGGAAGAAACGATGCCGTGAGATGTATCGAGTGGGCAATGCAGAAGTCCCACAGGCGAATGGCCTCTTGGCATAGAAGCGACGAGCGGGCTCCTCCTTGCTTGTTGATGTAAAACATGGCTGTGGTGTTCTCGGTGAGAACTAACACACAACGGCCTTGTAGGAGATTGAGAAATGCCTGGCATGCCAGGCGCACCGCCATCAGCTCTCGAACATTGATGTGCAAGGCTAGTTGGGATGCGGTCCACAGGCCCTGGGTATGGTGCTCCCCGAGGTGAGCGCCCCATCCTAGAGATGAAGCGTCTGTGACCAGGTGCAGGGAGGGTTGTGGGGCGTGAAACGGCACTCCTGCGCAAACCGCCTTGTGATCCAGCCACCAGGTGAGGGAGGTCAAGACTGAGCTCGGAACCGTGACCACCATGTTTAGGTTGTCCCGATGGGGACGGTACACCGATGATACCCAGGCCTGAAGTGGGCGAAGCTGCAGTCTGGCATGCCTGGTTACGTAAGTGCAAGAGGCCACGTGACCCAACAGGGCAAGGCACGTCCTTATTGTGGTAATCGGAAAGGCCCTGAGCCCTCGAATGACGCTTGTGACGGTATGAAAGCGATTGTCTGGTAGAATAGCTCAGGCATGTCTGGAGTCTAGGACTGCTCCAATAAATTCTATCCTCTGGGTTGGCTCTAGAGTGGACTTCTCTTTGTTGAGTAGAATACCCAACTCGTGGAATGTTTGTATTGTTATGTGGACGTGAGCTTGAACTTGGTCCCTGGTGCGGCCGCGTACCAGTCAGTCATCTAAGTACGGGAACACCTGTATCCCTTGTCGACGAAGGTATGCTGCCACGACCACCATACATTTTGTGAACACTCTGGGAGCCGAGGACAAGCCGAAGGGAAAGACTGCAAATTGGTAGTGCACCTTGTTTACCACAAATCGCAGGAAGCGCCTGTGAGGCAGATAGATCGCTATATGAAAATATGCGTCCTTCATGTCGAGGGCAGCGAAGCAGTCTCCGGGATCCAGGGAAGGGATAATGGTCCCCAATGATACCATGCGGAACTTCAACTTTACTATGAATTTGTTGAGTCCACGTAAGTCTAAGATGGGTCGCAGACCCCCTTTTGACTTGGGGATCAGGAAGTAGCGGGAATAAAACCCCCTGCCCCTTAACTCTGGCGGAACCTCCTCTATGGCCCCCATAGAGAGGAGCCCAAAAACCTCCTGTGTAAGGAGATGCTCGTGAGAAGGGTCCCTGAAGAGGGACGGGGAGGGGGGGTGGGAGGGGGGGAACGAAGAAAACTGGAGAGCGTATCCCCTCTCCACCGTGCGAAGGACCCAACGGTCCGAGGTTATAAGGGACCAAGCACGGTGGAAACGGGAGAGGCGATCCCGAAAGGAGGGAGCTGGATCGTGGGTAGCGGCTGGGGCGCCGTCCTCGACCGCACCGTCAAAAGTTCTGCCTAGGGCCTGAAGGTGGCCTAGGCGGCCCCTGGTTCTGACCGGTTTGAGGGCCGGTCGACCTTCGCCTACCACCTCGGCCCCGCCTTCTGGTGAAGTCCTGTCTCGGACGAGGCGGGGGAGGGTAGAACCTTTGAGGCTGGGGCCTAAAGGGTCTGCGCTGGGGCCCTGGGACATGCATCCCCAGGGAGCGCATGATCGTTCTCGAGTCCTTGAGGCTCTGCAGCCGAGAGTCCGTCTTTTCTGAGAACAGCCCGTGGCCCTCAAAGGGTAAATCCTGCAGGGTCTGCTGCAGTTCCGGTGGCAAGCCCGAGACCTGGAGCCAGGAGACTCGCCGCATGGCGATACCTGAGGCCAGCGTCCTCGCGGCCGAGTCCGCTATGTCCAAGGAGGCCTGTAAGAAGGTCCGTGCCACCTTCTTACCCTCCTCCACTAAGGCCCCGAACTCTTCCCTTGAGTCCTGGGGAACCAACTCTTTAAATTTCCCCATAGAGTTCCAAGAATTAAAGTTGTAGCGGCTCAAGAGCACCTGCTGGTTAGCCGCTCTGAGTTGTAGCCCTCCCGCTGAATACACCTTACGCCCAAACAAATCGAAGCGCTTAGCGTCCTTCGATTTGGGCGCTGCAGCCTGCTGGCCGTGACGCTCACGTGCGTTCACCGATGACACCACTAGTGAACACGGTTGGGGATGAGTATATAGGTACTCATAGTCCTTGGAACGGACAAAGTACTTCCTTTCCACCCCTCTGGCTGTGGGTGGAATAGAGGCAGGAGTTTGCCATATTGAAGTGGCATTAGCCTGAATCGTGCGTATCAGAGGTAATGCCACCCTGGATGGGGCATCAGCCGAGAGGATGCTCACCACCGGGTCCTGTACCTCTACTATCTCCTCCGCCTGGAGATCCATATTACGCGCCACCCTACGTAATAGGTCCTGATGGGCACGAAGATCTATCGGGGGCGGACCTGAGGCGGTTGTGCCCGCCACCGCCTCATCTGGGGAAGATGAGAAGGATGCCGCAGGTGGCAAGGGGTCTAATGGCGGGTCCCGCTCCAGGGGTCCCTGAAGTGGAGCATCGCCTGCCCCTGGGTCCAGGGCCTCAGGTGGTGTAGGCACGGGAGCCTTCATGCCCCCTGGGGGAGGGCGGGAGATGGTGGCCTCCGGGACCCTGGGCTCAGAGCGTGCCAAGCGAGAGGCTGATGGTGGAGCCCCCTGCGCCTGGTGATACGCCCACGGGGTCCAGAACGACCAGTGCGTAGGTCCCTGTGCAGGGTCCTCTGCCACCTCCTGCCAGTGGCCCAAGTCAGCCGCAGCAGCCTGACCCTGAGGAGGGTATGCCGATCTCGAGGCCCCATCGGAGGAGCGAGATGCTGATCTCGAGGGCCAAGGCGGTGCCGAACGCGTCGAAATAGGCTCAGGATGATACAGTGCCGATCGGTGCCGGTCCTGAGGTGATCGGTCCCCGCGCGGTGCCGGTGAGCGGTACCGGGATCGGTGCCGGTGCCCATGTCGGTGCCGAGATCCGGATCTTGACCTAGACGACGACGACGACCGCGAGTAGACCTGGTACCGGGAGCGGCCCCTCGAACTCGAGCGGCGCTCGTACCGGTGCAGAGAACTACATCTGGAGCCCGATCGGTACCGATGATCATGACGGTGCCGAGACGTAGAGCGGTGCCGCGAAGATGATCTTGGTCGCGAGTACGACCGGTGCCGAGGCGATAGTCGGCGCCGGGACTGCGAGCGGCGTTGGGACCTGCACCGAGACCTGGAGCCGTGCCGTGAGTCCACGTCCGGAGACGGCGGGGGCACCAGGGCAGGCTTGCCCCTGGATTGCACTGCGCGAGGAGCAGACGGTGCCGGAGGTTGAGGCGGTGCCGGCTCCGTGAGAGCAATAAGGTCTCTCACCGTCGCGAAGGTCTCTGGGGTGGAAGGAAGACACGGCTCCACCGCCGACCGAGGTGGTGATTCAGTCCGCACCGGACTCAACGGCCGCGGTGCCGGAGTCGACGGTGTAGCAGGCACTTGCTTCTGACGGTCCAAAGGCGGACGCGGCTCTACCCCCGGCACCGGGGGAGCCGGCGTCTTCAGGACAGCAGTCTCCTGCGCCTTACGGGACTTCTTGTGTCGAGGCCCCTGTGGCGGGCGCGGTGCCGAAGGAGGCCGGTGCCGTGAGGCCTTGTCCGATTCTGCCCGCGGTGCAGTACCGGTCGGTGCCGCAGGGGAGCTGCGCACCGAGGCGCTCGGTGCCGGGGCTGGGCGCGCCGAGGGAGGATCCGGGCTAAGTGCCGCCTCCATGAGGAGCTGCCTAAGCCTAAAGTCCCGCTCCTTTTTGGTTCTCGGTCTGAAGGCCTTACAGATCTTACACTTATCTGTCTGATGGGACTCTCCGAGACACTTCAGACACGAGTCGTGCGGATCACTCGTAGGCATAGGCTTAGCGCAGGACGCACACGGCTTAAAGCCAGGAGCCTTGGGCATGCGCCCGGCTATGCGCCGGGGAGAAAAGGGGGGAGAACAACCCCCTTAACCCCCGCTAACTATTTACAACTATTAAAAACTAAAATGAATAACTATCTAACACTATACAACAACTATAACTACAACTATCTACAGCGATAACAGGATAAGCTAGGGAGAGTGGAGAACAGCTATGCCGCGCTCCACAGTTCCAACGACCGTCAGGGGCGGTAAGAAGGAACTGAGGGGGCGCTGGGTCGGCTGGGGTATATATCCAGCGCCATGAAGGCGCCACTCCAGGGGGCTCCACAGCCGACCCACCGGGTGTTGCTAGGGTAGAAAATTCTCCGACGATCATGCACGCGGTGCGCGCACACCTAATTGGAATCGATATGAGCAAGCACTCGAAGAAGAACCCGAACTCTCCTTACTTCCTCCCTGGGTGTGTTAGTTATCTGCTGAAGGGTTTGCTTTTAATTCTTAAAAGAAACAAATCTCATCTAATCTTATCAAATATCTATATAACATCAGGCATTATGAGATTATACCATCTTTCAGTTCACTTATTCTTAAAGCTGTCCACCACAGGTGGCCTTTCTCTAATGATTCTCACAAAAATATTAAAATGTAGAACTTCAAAATCAAACTTTCTTCAATAGGGGAGATCTGCATCTCCTGCTACTTCATTATTAAATGTGTTTATAATACATAACACAACATCAATTTAATTATAATTTTATACCCACTAAGCATACTGTAGCCACATAAAAGATCCTGGCTGCTA
Source organism: Terrapene triunguis (assembly GCF_002925995.2). Lineage (NCBI taxonomy): Eukaryota > Metazoa > Chordata > Testudines > Emydidae > Terrapene > Terrapene triunguis. The sequence goes on along the minus strand of NW_020664446.1, from coordinate 47,566,281 downwards.
CACAGCCAGTCTCAATTTAACTATATCCCTTTATTCTTATAAACTACCTGGATATAGCATACATAATGTATTGCAATGTTTACCCCATATACTTGTTCTTCTGGATCTAAACAGTTTCTTGGGCTCTCATGTCTGTCCTCTTGTCCTCATGATGCATCTTTTTGAACCATTCTGGCTCTCTTTGATCACACTCATGTGCAGTGATTTCTTGGTGACTTTTTAGGACTGATGCCTTTGATCCTGTTCAGATTGTTCTTGAGCTGATTTGCCTATCCTCATGTCCGTGAGTACCTGTTTCCCTTCTTTTGGGTCTGAGATAGATATATCTGTCCTTCCATTTAAAGGACTGTATAAATGGGCATCCCGATTTGTATCTTATATTGTTCTAAGAATTGTGGTCATCTGGTATAATTCTCTTTAGGAATTTAGGAAGGAACAATCACACATACAACATGGGAAATGACTGCCTAGGAAGGAGTACTGCGGAAAAGGATCTGGGATATGAGTCAACAGTGTAACACTGTTGCAAAAAAAAAAAAAAACC
>NW_020664446.1:47423542-47565637 GCF_002925995.2 Terrapene triunguis | reverse complement strand
AAAAAAAAAAAAAAAACCGAACATCATTCTGGGATGTATTAGCAGGAGTGTTGTAAGCAAGAAACGAGAAGTAATTCTTCTGCTCTACTCTGCGCTGATTAGGCCTCAACTGGAGTATTGTCCCCCCGTTCTGAGTGCTACATTTCAGGAAGGATGTGGACAAATTGGAGAGAGTCCAGAGAAGAGCAACAAAAATTATTAAAGGTCTAGAAAACATGACCTATGAATGAAGATTGAAAATATTGGGTTTGTTCCAAAAGAGAACACAGAGGGGACATGATAACAGTTTTCAAGTACATAAAAGGCTGTTAAAAGGAGGAGGGAGAAAAATTGTTCTTCTTAACCTCTGAGGATAGGACAAGAAGCAATGGGCTTAAATTGCAGCAAGGGAAGTTTAGGTTGGACATTAGGAAAAACTTCCTAACTGTCAGGGTGGTTAAGCACTGGAATAAATTGCCTAGGGAGGTTGCGGAATCTCCATCATTGGAGATTTTTAAGAGCAGGTTAGACAAACACCTGTCAGGGATGGTCTAGATAATACTTAGTCCTGCCATGAGTGCAAGGGACTGGACTAAATGACCTTTCGAGGTCCCTTCCCATCCTATGATTCTATTATCCTCCTGGGGGTAATTTGTCTTTAAAGTCCAGGAATTTAGAATAATTCAAAAACTTGTATTTTGCCAGGAGCAAGTGGTAGTTGGAAATTCTAAATTGTAGACTTTCCCCCCATAAGGCCTAAACATTTGGCCTCCTTATCTGCAGGGATAGCCTCTGGGTGGCATTGTTCAAACCTTTTTGTGGCTGCTTGGAGGACTAGGGAGTTTGAGATAGGGTGGGAGAACAAGAATTCCACTCCCTCAGTCAGGACAAAGTTCCACATTTCTGTACTCTAAAGGGTAGGGGCACAGGTGGTTGGCATGTGTCATATAGTTCTTGCTGGTTCCAGTATGGCCTTGGTGACTGGGAGTGCTATTCGGCTAGATCCTGTAGGCTATAAGATGTCCAGGAACTTGTGTTGTGAGATCTGGACCTCCTCTAAGGGGATTTGGAACTCTTACCTTACTTTCCAAAGCAGCTCTTAGAACTGTGTGTGGTTGTCGAGGCAAGAGCAACTGCCTCACAAGGCAAAGAAATTTAAATACCTGTTGATATCGGTGGTTCTGGCCGATCCGGTTCATCTTCCTCCTCTTCAATGGCTCAGGAAGTTCTTACGGCCTTTTAGACAAGAGGGATGGTAAGACTCCCTATTGGATCGCATAGGTTGCAGATACTGTGCATATAGGTCTGATGGCCCCCAGTAAAGCCAACATGGGGGTCAAAAGTAGATTGTGATGGTCCCCAAGGCATTGGGTATCATTGGTCTTAAAAGGGGATCCCTGAATGGACGGACAAGACTCATAATAGGAGACTCTTAATCCCCTGCCTGGGCTCAACTCCCTTGGTGAAGGGAAAGATGGTTCCACTGATATGTCCAATTCTCCCAATGATGAAAAAGTTGGGTCTGGATCCACTGGTGTGACATTAGTACCAATATCAGATAGCTGCGGCCGGTGGATGGAATGGGAGATGGGCTTCTCCTTTGTGTCTGAATCTCCCTGGTCACAGTCAGTACCAACAAGAGGGGAGACTGCAGGTCTGGCAGGATGAAGATATCCTCTGGAGTGATGTAGGATACTGCAGCCCTACAAGGCTCTCTCATCACCTCATGCCACTTGAGTCATCATAAAGGAACTCTTAATAACTGGCAGTTCTTTATGGGGCTGTGACGGTACCACTGGTGAAGGAGCCTCCAACTACATGGTTATCACTGGAACCGATGGTTCACAGTCCTTCATCTCCCAGAGCTCAGCTGGTACCATAGTGTCAATGACTATGTGGGGAGAGGTACTGAAGGAGCCTTGCTCCTATGCACCTTCTTATCAAGGAGACAAAACTTAGGAGGACCTTGTGTTCTGGGTGCAAGGACTTAGCCAACCTAGATGGGGTCATGGAGGGATCCCTTCTCTTAAGGGATCTAGGAGGGGACCCATTTTTTATGCTTATGAGAATGCCCTTACTCTCCTGAAAAGGCCCAGCTGAAGGGTCGTTCACTCTAGTCATTCCCACTCCCGAATTGGACACCTAGCTATGAGGTGCACTCCTCAAAGTCTCAGACCAATGTACGGGGGGAAGGGGTCTCCCCAGCCTGAATCTGACTGGGACCTCATGGTGCATTTGCATTAGGGTTTCCAAAGCCAGAGAGCTCTCACCTACCACGTTCAGCTGGGAAAGCTGTGTCAGATACTGCACTTAGCAGAGATATAAGCTTCCCCAAACAGTAGAAACAGCACCAGGGGCAGGAGACAAAATTCTTAAAGCCCAGAAGCCTGCGGACAACATCAGTCTCACGCTGGTGGATCAGAGAATTCCCCAGGGTGGCGATTCTAACTAATTACTATCTAAACTTATTAAAACTACTAACAAAAACAACTAACTATATCAACTTTGAAATAATTACAAGAAAACATATCTAAGATGATCAGGTCTGGACACCAGATATTCTGACTCAGGTCACGCAGCGGTAAAAAGGAACTGGAGAGGCATTGGTCTGTATCTCATAGAGCACAAGGAGAGCAACAACACAGGAACAGACCAATGGATGCTACTTGCTAGAATTCTCTGGTCTCAAGCACATGAGTACCAACAGCAGAATATGCACAGGTATCAGCACCTGAAGTAGTTTCAGTTTAGGATATTGGGGGTAGTGGGTTTTTAAATACCTCATTTTTAAGATCTTTCCCAGTACAGAGCACTGCCAGTAGAGAAAGATAAATTGGAAACAAAGACGTGTGGAACAGAAATGATTATCGCTATTCCAGATGTAAACAGTAGGAGGCAGTAGCAATAGACAACACTTCTTCTGTTACTTCTCTCTCTCATCATTCATTTCCCTGCTTGGTCCATCAAAGCCAAGGCTGGTTAGCCTACCGGACTTTTTGCAAAGACAATCCTTTTCTCTCAACTGTTTGTGGAGGGAGTGGGTTATATGTTGATTGAATAGCCTGTTGGGAATTGTGTGAGGATTTATGGGAATTATGACTGTGTTAAATCTTGAAACTTACAGGATATAGTATGTTTCTTTAATTTTGCAAGAAGTACCCAGAGCTATTTGTACTGGATGTTTTAAAACTGACATACATGAGTTGGAGGTGTCAAGCACCATGACCTATGGGCCAGATCCATCTCACAAGACACTTTCATCCAGCCTGCAGCTTACTGCAGTCTTCAACAGAATCTGGCCAGCAGCTGACTGATCTGCAATTCAAAGAAGCCAGAAGGAGAAGGGTCTGAGTGCAAAGAGCTGAGGAGGGAGCTTATGCTTGATTGGGCACAGGCAAATAAGCATCTTTTCCCTGTTCCCTAGTGCAGCAGCCAGAGAGCTATTGCCACACCACTGAGCCCTGTACAGTAAGGATCAAAGAGGTGGCATCTCTCCAAACCCCCCAAGACCACTCTTAGGGGACAGCCTCTTTTTCCTCCCCACAAAGCAGACCCTGATATCACCATGATGTGCAGCATGGGATGCAGGGGAGTGGCTCTTTCTTCGGCACTGCTTCCTTCTCATCCCTACTATTGCCACTACCAATCTCAGGGGACTAGTTCCTTCTCTCCCCCAATCCAGTCTTTGCTGTCACCTCTTCAGCTAAGCTCAGAAGCACCAAGATCAAAAGGAACTGGCTTCTTTTCCTCCTCCTCCTGGTTTCTGACACCTCTGAAGGAGTAGGCCAAGATCAGAGAACTTCTCATGCTGCTTCTGCAGGATAAGAAGAAAAATGCCTAATGTGTGTTTTGGGGTTTCTTTTTTTTGGGAGGGGTGGGGGGCAGAAGGGGAAGGAAGGGCAGCAAGGTATTTACAAAGTTGTGTGCACATACATATGCATATAAGGAGCAGATCAAGAGGAGAGGGAATGCATGAGGGTAAGTTCACATATAGAGGGAAAGAGGTTACATAATGGATTCACTTTTTAAAATGTGCTTAATTGTCTTTACATGCAATATTTAACTTTGTTAACTGAACAGAAACTTTCTGCAGTCAGACAAGTATGCAAAACATCTCTAGAAAGCCAAAATTGTACTTCGGCCCATGGACCAGACTGAAACATTAAATCAACACTCAGATAATGAGTTTGATATATTCCAAGAGTATGTGAACTCATACCAAATTTGCAGCAAAACTTTTGAAGCAGTTTTTTTTTTTTTTTTTTAAACATGTGTAGTATTAAACTCTTGGCACTTCACAAAATAAAAACAAATCTAGTAGAAAATATACTAATCCAGTTTAACAGTCCATCGACCAATCCTGCCTCCTCAAATACCTTCAGGGAGAGGTGGGATTTGCAGAATGACTGGAATGTTAACAAATCCAGACTGTCAAATTCAGAAGTCAAGTGGCCTTCACAAAGTCGTCCTATTAATGGCGCCCTCTTGTTCAAATGAAGGGTGGTCTAGCTCAAATGCTTCCAGTGCTCACCACTCAGACAATATCGTGCTACACATCGTGTATCACCTTAGTCTACTTTGCTGGTTTGTAGTTTTTGTGATATTGCTAAATGTGCTTGTAGCGGGGTGTACACCCGCTCCTGCCCTGAAGGGCTTAAAACAGCCAGGGAGAGGGCTGTGGCAGGGAAAAAACTAGGCTGATTGAGGAAGTAGCCACAGCTGGGCTATGCCCCAATCAGGCCCAGCTGGTCCCTATAAAAGGCTGTGAGCCAGAGGCCCAGGAGAGGTCTCTCTGCATTCAGAGTGAGAAGAGCCTGGCTGCAGGGAGCTTATCCAAGTGCCTAGAGTGGAGCAGGGCTGGGGAAAGGTCAAGGGAGCCGGGGAGCTCTGGCCTAGGAAAGCCCCAGGCTGCAAGCCTGGTAAGTCCTATTAGGTACTGGGTTGCAGGGGGCAGCCCACAGGTAGCCAGAGGCAGCAGGTCCAAACCCCTTTGCCTGTGATGAGTGGTTTATACTGCAGTCTGCCCCAGTGAATGGGGGCTAGATAGAGACTGGGCAGTAGCCTAACACTGAGGCGAAGTGGGGATACTGGGTGGGGGTTCCCCTGGGAGGGGGAGACCCAGAGCTGTGAGGGGTTACTGCGGGGGGCAGCACCCCAGACAACAGGGTACCGAGTCCGGGAGGGACACTGGGGCCAAGCAGCAGCGGGACACCGGCCTGCAAAGGGCGCTCCAAGGCTAGAAATGAGCTAATTCCCGAGACGACAAGCAGGAGGCGCTGCAGGGGTGAGTCTGCACACTGCTACAGTGCTAATAAAACTGAAAACCACATGACAGATTCAAAAATCTTTCCTCAGTGAGTTTCTCTCCCGTGTGCACAGGGCCCTCCTCATAGTAATAACTCTATGTCTGATTTAAAGGAAGTTGGACTCTGCCAACTGGAAAGTTAAATTGGAAACTCTAAATAATAACTAACCGATAGATCAGGGAACTATGCTACAAAAAACTTGACAATAGTTAGGCTGCTACTGTGAAGAGACCACTATCATGCTGACCAATATTGCCTCATTGTTTGCTTGTACTCCCTCATCTGTCTGTATCAATTTTTATCCTGTTGTCTTATAGATTGGAAGCTCCTTGTGATAGGGACGGTCTTTCCGTTCTGTGTTTGTATAGCAGCTACCATAGTGGGGTCCTAGTCCATGATGAGGGTTTCTAGACACTATGCTAATAGAAATACTACTACTACTACTACTTGGGAGAATGGGCAGAAAAGAGTGTACCCACTAAAGTACACTCCCCGCCAGAGCCTAGAATAGAATCCAAGATTTGTAAGTCTGACTATTCCTCTGCTGTCAACAAATATTTGCAAAAAAGCAAAATGTACCATTCCTCTCTAGTAATTAATTATCCACACACAAGATGTCTGGCAGAGATCCCATGAACCTGGCTAACTTCCTCCACTAAAGGTTAGTTGTCTCTTTATTCAGTTCAGCCATCTTCCTAACTAAACAACTCTACTTCACCAACTTAACTGAATCCTATGTTCTTGATCCCAGATACTTTTCTGCTATTTTTGCATCATTCCCCATACTCCTCCCCCTGCCTCCACTCATTGGGGCACAGGATTTAGTCGTCAGTATAAGTTACGTCGCTCAGAGGTGTAAATAAGCCCGAGCGACGTAAGTTATACCAATGTAAGCACCTGTGTGGACAGCGCTATGTTGGCGGTAGAAGCTACCGCTGCTCACGGGGGCTGGAGTAATTAAGTGGATGGGAGAGCTCTCTCTCCTGTCAACTTAGAACATCTGCATTAGCAGCAATACAGCAGCTGCTGTAATCTCTGTAGTGCAGCCGAAGCCTATGGTCAGGACGTTCACCACTGGCAACTAATTGTATGTTCCTTATGTTCTGAGTATTTAACTTGAAACCCTGGGATCTGCTTTACAGAAGTGCTGAGCGCTAAGAAAGCAACTGAAGTCAATGGGATATGTGTTTTGAACATATAAAGTGCTATACAATGCTATATACTCTGAAAAATCAGGTCCTAGGTGTCTCAAATTCAGCAACCAAAATTACTGGACACTTTTGACTTTAATTTCTCTATGCTTCAAATCCCCATCTGTAAAATGGGGATAACAGCAGCACCTCGCCTCACAGGGATGCTGTGAAAATAAATGCATTAGAATTTATGAAGCAGTCAGATACTACTGTGATGAGCAACACAGAAAAGCCCATGAGAAAATTAACAATTCTGGTCAGAGCAGCGTTTGAACAGTATGCGGGAAATAAGATGTGGTGCCATACACTGAACCATGAAAAGAGGACAAAATTTTGAATAGCTGTTCATTAAGTCAGCACCACTGATTCTATGCACTGAAGGGTCCTGGGGGTAAAAAATGGTATGTGATCATGCAATTAAAGACTAGTGTAATGCATATGCATAAAAAGGCTGAATTAAGGCCTGGTCTACACTAACCCCCCAAGTCGAACTAAGGTACGCAACTTCAGCTACGTGAATAACGTAGCTGAAGTCGACATACCTTACTTTGAACTTACCGCGGTTCAGACGCGGTCCACACGCGGCAGGCAGGCTCCCCGTCGACTCCGCGGTACTCCTCTCGCCGAGCTGGAGTACCGCAGTCGACGGCGAGCACTTCCTGGTTCGACTTATCGCGTCCAGACCAGACGCGATAAGTCGAACCCAGAACTTCGATCCCCAGCCGCCGAACTAGCGGCTGGGTGTAGACCAGCCCTAAGACTGCACACACAACCTTAATTCTGGCATTTCCTAATGTGAGTGTTTGACTTAGTACTTGTGTGTGTAACAACAACTATGGAAAGGTCTGAGAAGAGGTTGCACTCTTCTTGCAAAGCATGAAAGCATCTAGCTGGCCATCACTGCTATCTGGTCATTCAGAAGCAAAGCTAGATGTAACATAGCCAAGTTCTGGATTTAATTTGCAAATAGCAGATACTTCCTTAATAGGGCTGCTGATACATTTCACAAGCTCTTCCCATTACTCCCCCACTCTAATATTCTGCCTGACTTGAGTCAGGGCCAGCTAGCCCTCCTCCTGACTCACTTTTAAAATTCTCTAAATTACTTTAAAATTCTCCTCAAATTTGGATTATCTATGGAGGAGAATGGGAGAATGGGTTTGGCCTTTTTAGGGAATTCTTCAGGTCCCAAGATAAAATTATTGCTGGAGCAGCACTCTCCCCGCTTGCCCTCAGACTGTGGCTCAGGTATGCTAAAAGGAGCAATGTTTGATTACACACACACACTTTGGAGTTACGGTGGTTACATCACTCTTCAGTAAGAGCAGCACAAAATTCCCAGATGATGGGTAGGTCAAGTTCCCAACAAGCTTCTAGAGCCCTCCCCTGAGCAACATAATAGCAGTTCAGACAGGCAAGATATATACTACTTCTCTGCATCATGGTCAAAGAAAGCCCTCCTTCTAAACAGTCCTGAACCGGGGACTATGAACTCCAATTATTTCTTCCTTTATGGATCAAGCTTGCAATTCCCAATCAAGGAGAATGAACAATCAGAAATCTTCCCCATCCACCCTAAACCTCCAAAGGCAAGGAGAGGTCAAAGGAAAATAACCATGTTAAAGAAAAAAGGGCCCTAAAGAGAAAGAAAAGCTCTCTAAAATAGCGGTTCTCAAACTTTAGTAACCTGAGGAACCCCATTTTCATTTAAAATTTTGCTGCAGACCCCCAACCCCACCGCTGCTCAGCCCCAGGCACCACCCCCACTCCACCCCTTCCCCACCTCTTCCTGCCCCCGCTCCACCCCTACCCCTCTTCTTCCCCACCTCTTTCTGCCCCCTCTCACGAGCGCCCCCATCCCCTTTCCTCCCCCCGGTGTGCAGGAGGCGCTGGGAGGGAGGGGAGAATTTGATGAGCGGGGCCCGTGGACCCCTTGGAGTTCCCTTGCAGGAGTTCCCTTGCAGACCCCCAGGGATCCACGGACCCCCGTTTGAGAAATGCTGCTCTAAAATAATCTGAGACGGGGTTAAAAAACAAAATACTTAAACTCTGAATAACTAAACCAGAAACTAACTGGTGTGGAAGAAAATTCTCCTTTGGCAGAAAGAAAGCAAGAGAAAAAGAAAATAGAAAGGCAACTTCACCTTTGTCAGTCAAGCCTTCCTTCTCAGACTCATCACCTGACTACAGATCCAGAAAACATAAGCCAATGAAAACAAAAATGTTTATGAAGAATGGAAGAAAGAAGGCTCCTTCCTGCTCCTCAGCTAGCTCAACTAGACCAAGCCAAAGCTGAAAAATCTCCAATGAGAAGACGAGGAAACTGGTGACACCTTAAAGACTAATAGATTTATTTGGGCATAAGCTTTCGTGGGTAAAAAACCCACTTCTTCAGATGCATGGAGTTTCCTCTGTTAGTCTTTAAGGTGCCACCGGACTCCTCGTTGTTTTTGTGGATACAGACTAACATGGCTACCCCTCTGATACTCGGTCCAATGAGAAGCTGCTCCCATAACACCTATTTGATCAAATACTTTAGAGAGTGCTAGCAGACCTAAAACTGCTTCTACACCACACAGAGGACTCAGGAGGCAGACAAAAATAGATGTCCCAGACAAACATTTCAGTTAAACTCAACAAAAAATACTGTGTCCTTCCCCATCCTCCCTTTGACAATGTGATTAAGGCTGCATGTGAGGGCCCAAAGAAATCCAAGCACTTACACAGGCAGATTAAAAATTTCAACACTCTACCAAAGGACAAAAAAAATACTGTTATTTCACCCAAGATGTATTTGCAGTTCCACTGGACAAGGACACTAACGCCCAAAAAGGAAAAGTTCCTGCTCAAGGAACCCACTGACACAAAAATGGAATTCTCCTGAAGAAGGAACATCAATATGGCAGCTTTTGCACTAAGCTTCAATTTTTTGTTTTACTTGGGCCATCCTAACCTGAACAGACAAACTGGGCCAAGTGAACGCCATACTTTGTCAAGGCATCAAGCCCACCCTAAACGATTTCTTTATGTGCTCGTTTCAGGATAGACGCTTCCCTGGACTTGCTATGTTTAACTGTCTGCTCCATGGCCTCCAGTATAACGACCCAATGACAATTATGGCTCCAGAAAACTGACTGTCATGCTAGGCCACTCATGACATCCACAAAGTACTTGGGACGGAGAGGAGGGCATAAGGGGAATTAGTTTGGTGAACACATGCACAAAATGATGGCCAGAGCCAAGAACGGAAGAAAATCATACAATCATCTAGCCAAGTCAAAACTACTAATTTTCTAAAGGCCAAAAACTTAACACCAGGCAAAACAAAAAGGTCTTGCTTCAACTAGGGAGGCATGAAACTCGAGGCAGGGGTAATCTGGAAATATATTCCGCTTCAAGCATTCCCTACAACTACAGGACACTTACCTTCAAGGAGATTACCTGATCTGTGGGAAGGAAGAGTTGGCTTTAGAGATTTTACCCCATACAGAATTCTCCATTTAAGTTGCTTCATCTTGACTAGGTTGCTGGTCCTTGGGTGCATATGCACTTCCCAACATGTTACAAGGCTTGAACTTTAAGACTGGAATCTACAACTTCCAGCAACTGCTTAACAGGGTACATGATGAAGAGGCAGCTGATTTAGAACCACGTGAATGCCTCCTAAATACTGTATAAAGAATGCTTTTAGATGAGGGTTGAGGTAAGTCCCTGAGGGAGGTTCCTCCCTGTAGATCTGACAGGAGGCCTAAAGGAACAGGTGTGCCCTCTCCCTTACCAGACATTGGAAAGTGGGACAGGCCTCCTGCACCCAGTGTTTATAATATTTTGAGCTTTTTGAATCTTTTGTGAATAATAAAGCCAGCCCTGAAGAAAGTGACATGGACTAAATGATTGTTGGGAGGTTTATTCTACTTTCCCTGGCTGGTGAGCTTGCCCACTGACTTACATGGACAAAACAAGGGAAAAACATAATTTCCCATCTCATCAATACTGAGATAATAGAGCCTGCCCCATCAACACAAAGGTTTTATAGAACATATTCATTATGGTTCCACAGAAGAATGGAGATTTGGAGGCCATTTTAGATCACAGGTCACTCAACAATTTCACCATAAGACTGACGTTCCAGATGGAGACACTAAAATCACTATCATATCATGGATAAGCATCCCCAAGACTCGTGGTATTGATATGCTTGTTGGAGTTCTCCTTTCACATTCCAGTCTGAGAAGTTACAGGAGATTTCTACACTTCTATTACTATGGAAAACATTTTCAATACAAGATTCTCCCAATCGGGCTCAACTTGGGTCTTTAGGAAAATCCTGGATGTGCTAGCAGCTTCTCTGAGGAAGACACGGATCCATGTCCGTCTTTTAGATGACCTCATCAGATCCTCATCACAGCTTTCTAAGTAAACAGGGTTAAAAAGCCCTCTCAGCTGCTTCAGCATCTGAGTGTCACTCCAGTTACCCAGAGGGATACAGTTCTCACCTCAGAGAAGAGGCAACTGACTATTTTATCACTGATTCAATGGGTCTATACTCACCTGTCATCTCTATGGATCTTGACACAACTCCTAGGTATGCTGCTATTTCCATTAGAATTACACTGCCTCCTCAGCCCTCCTTAGTGACGAGCTCTGGGATGCAAGTTGTTAACCCAAATCCAATCTCTCTGTACCAGTGCAACATGGTGCTACTAGGTTAATTAACACAAACTGCTTTGACTGTGAAAGGTGTTATCAGTTTTATTATAATCACTAGGAGATACTAAATTTATCATGGTCTGCATCACCTCAAAAATTAAATTAAAATGAATGACTAGTATCACGGAATCCCCATCCTTTCACATGAGCTTGCTCGACCAGGGGAGTCAAGACTGACAGACAAGAAAACAACTAACTTCCAACATCAAGGTAATTACAATAAATTAAACAATTTCCTAGTAACATTCTGTGTTTAACAACTTAAAAATGACAGTTCAAATATCTTACCAATGCAGGCCATTGAATTTGTTTGATCTTTGATCCCTGAGTCTGGCTAGGGTCCTTTCTTTTTGCCCAGACCAGCTGGTACTCCACCAAGAAGGCTGCAAAATCTTCATAAACCTTAACCCACTCTCGTTTTTCCCATTCAAGGTCATCAAATTCCACATATACCTGGGGAAATTAGAGAACACAAAACAAAATATTTATTATTTTATATATAAACAATTGCATTTTGTACAGTATAGATTATAAAATTAAATACAAGAATTTCAGTAAATTAATCTGAAATACCTGCTCAATCTCAATGAAAATCAGCACACCACAGTCAGGCTACCTCAGGGGGAACTTCTGCCAGTGCCAGAGACCAGTCCCTGTCCTGGAGTGCCCCACCGCACTTAGATCTTTCAAGTGGGTCAGCCTGGCCATATCTCCTTGTCTGAGAGGTGGGTACAGATCGGCCATGCACTCCAGCTACCTAAGGGTACCTACTAGTGTACCTTCAAATCATTTTCCTATTTTTTTGTTGTTGTATGTATTCGCCCTTGTCCATCTGCCACTCACCCACGGCTCTGATGACCCACCAGCACAAATCTAGATGCCACATCCACACCCTCTGCCACCTCTTCCTGACCTCTGGTGACATTGCCTCATTCCCCACCCCTCTCCACCACGTCTGCCCTTCTCCTGCCTCTGTTCGTAACCTCACACCCATCCTCCTTCACCCTTGCATTTCTCTTGCTGTCTCTGAAATGTTTACTCCCATTTCTTAAAAAAAAAAAAAAAAAAACCTCTCATCTATGACTTCATATCTTGCTCCCGTCAGGCCCTGGCTCTCAAAGAGACCTGGATCCCTTTGTCTGATATTGCCTCTGCAGCTGCCCTCTCTTACAAAGCATCTCCTTCTCTCATACTCCATGCTCTGGATCAGACTGTGGTGGGAGTGTGAGGCTTCTCCTCTCCAATTCCTGCTGTTTCCAACGCCTCCCACTCCACCTCCTTCCCACTCTCTTCTGAACAGCACTACAGTCTATTCTTCCCGCTCCATCTTGTCGTCATCTACTATCTACCCAATTCCTCCCCATCAGCTGTCCTCTCTGATTTCAACTCCTGGATTTCTCAGTTCCTCTCCTCACAACCTCCCACAATCAGCCTCAGTAGCTTCAACATCCATGTTGATGACCTATCTGACCCCTTAGCTGCATGTTTCCTTGCCCTATAGTCTTAATTTAACCTGCAGCCCTTGTTCAACTCTCCCACTTACCAAAAGAGCCATTCACCTGACTTGGTCTTAACCAAGCACTTGCCCTCTCTTTGATCTTGCTGTTTCTCATTTCCCCCCTCCCCCAACCATCACCTGTTCTCTTCAACATCAACCATCAGCCCCCTCCCTCGTGCCCTGTCTCTTGGCCTTCCCATGACTTTTAGTCTATCAGCATTCAGGATTTCAGTCCTCTCTACGCTTTTCTTCCATTGATATGGTGGTCGTTTCTCTCCATTCCTCACTCCACTCCACACTTGACATTTCTGTTCCTCTCTTTTATTGTGAGGTCCGCCTTCCAACTCCAACAATCTCTCGCTCACCCCCAACATCCACTTCCTACATTCCTGTTCTTCTGCTGCAGAAAATCTCTGGTGAAAATCCTATGACCAGACCAACTTCCACCCTTCAGTTTTGCCATCTTCCAAGCTAAACAACTGTATTTCTCCAACTAAATTGAATCTCAGGATCACAGCCCAGCTGCCTTTTTGCTCCTTTGACAATCTCTCAAACCCTCCCCTGCCTGCCAGGATCGTGCCAATTTATTTCAAGAGAACATGGACCAAAATATGATGAGACATTCCCCCTTCAACTCTCTCCTCCTGCTCCCTGGTCTCAGATGAATAAGTTTCTCATCTGCTCTCCTTCTCTAACCTCTCCACTTGCCCCAATGACTACATCCTATCTCCTGCCCACCTGACTTCTTCACACTCACCTACTTCTCAAATACTGACATCTAGTTCTCCCTTCCATCACAAACGCTGATGTTTATCCTCAGCAGCTTCCATGCTGGCAGCCCATCTGAGCCTCCCGTCTCACTTCCTTGTTTGACTTTTAACCTGGGTCAACCCTCCCACCCACCAATAATTCCATTCACTCAACTCTGTCTTTGCAAAATATTGCTTCTTCTCTCATCTCTCTGTAACCGAGTTCCCCCTCTCATCTCCTGAAACATCACCTACTTGCCTCTCGTCAGCTCCACCCTTTCAATAATTCAATGTCCACAACTCCTATCACTTAGCCCCCCACATTTCCCCACTTACACCTCCTTGTTGATAAACTCAATTGTTGTTCACTCCACTCTCCAACCCTCAACTCTTTACCCCATCTCACCTGCCACACATCTGAATGCTAACTTTTACAAAAATCTCAATATTTTGTATATAAAAATTTAAAGCAGAAAACTAAGTGGCAACAGAGTAATACAATACCCTTCTACTCAAATCCTAATGTATATTTGTGCTCACTTAATAGAGCCACTTCCAAGACTGGAAAAGAGTGTTTATAAAAACTCAGAACTAAATGACGTACCTAATTACCAACTCTCATATTTATTAAAATACAAAGTGTGTTAACCTAATTTACAGAAAAATTACCTAAGTGTAATCCTTTTGTGATCAAAAATTTCAGCAGAGTTCACTAACATTTGAAGTACAGTAAGACCTTTTTAACCATAGCAGAAGAAGAACACAGAAGGCATCTTAAAGTATTGTCTCTCTAATAGTCATACTTTGTGTAGTAGTTTCAATTAATTTCTCTAGTCCTTCTGAGAAGGATTTTACCTTTGAAATGCATCAAGTGGAATGAAGTTAAACATTTCTATGTTGATAGTCCAAGACACTTTTACAGAAACTTTATCCTATTTTTCCTTCCCTGCAAATTATATTACATTATTTTGAGGCTGGCCAAGAGCAGTTTACAAGGATAACTTGCACCTGGCTAGTCTATCCCAGTCTAAATTCTCCAAAGTATCAGCAAGTTATATTTGGCATGGTGAGAGCATTACTAGAATAGTGTGTCCAGTTCTCGTATCTACAATCCAAGAGGGCTCAGAGAAGAACCAGAGAATGACTGAAGGATTAGAAAGCATGCCTTACAGTGATAGAGTCAAGGAGCTCACACTATTTAGCTTAAGGCCATGTCTACCGGGTAAATCACCACTGCTGCGATGGATGCAGTGGTGTTGATTTAGCAGGTCTGCTGAAGACCCGCTAAGTAAATGGGAGAGCACTCTCCCGTCGACGGCTGTACTCCACCTCCCCAAAAGGCTGAAGCTATGTCGACGGAAGAGTGTTTCCTCTCGACATAGTGTGGGGTAGACACCATTCTAAATCAACCTATGTTATGTCGAACTCAGTTACGGAATTTATGTAACTGAGCTAGTGTGACTTAGATCAACTTACAGCGTTAGTGTAGACCAGCCCTAAGAATGAGAAAGCTAGGCTGTGACTTGATCATAGTCCATAACTATCTACATGGGGAACTAATATTTGATAATGGGCTCCTCAATGTAGCAGACTATCCAATGGCTGGAAGTTGAAGCTAGACAAACTCAGATTGGAAATAAGGTGTAATTTTTTTTAATCGGTGAAGGTAGTTAACCATTGGAACAATTCACCAAAGGTCATGATTACAGGAAATTTCAAAATCAAGACTGAATATTTTTCTAAAAGATATGCTCTAGGAATTATTTTGAGGACATTCTATGGCTTTGAGGTCTTTCAGTGTTATACAGGAGTCAGACTAGATGATCACATCAGTGCCAGATATACCTTGCTCCTTTCTGGCCTTGGAATCTATGAAGTTTAAAAGGGGAGGGAGGCATGAGAGCTCAATTTAATTTAAAAAAAAATCAATAAATGCATTTGAAAAAAAGAGTCCCATGGCCTCAAGCACTTTAGGAACCCCTGCCTTTAATACTTCATATTTTCTGGAATACTAGCCAAATTAATACTTATGAGACTATAAATGTGTCCATCTCTAAAGACTTAAGTGTAAATTCAACACCCCATCTGAACAGAACTTGGGTACAGTGGAGATGGAGAGTGATCAGGGAGACGTTTGTGGTCCCTGATTCTTAGCTGCTTGTCACTAGAACTTAGAACTACAAAGGAAGATCTCTAAAAACAAAGTAGAATTAGGTATGGCAGAGATCGAATCTGCTATAACCCAGCCTTGCCTAGTACCCATACACCCTCTCCCACCCTGCACGAAACTGTTTCGGTCATGCGTAAAGTTTTAAGTGAATAAATTAACTTAAAATTAATCAAGTTTAAAGTTCAGTTATTTAAATCACCAGTTATGATTTAAATCAGCAACCAGGAAACCTAAATTTAAATAATCTATTTAACCTTGTTTTACATTTCCACTTTTTAATTGTTTTTCTAAAGAATGGTTAAGTCTCATTAAGTCAGTAATCATCAAAACATGTTGACTTGCAGCTATATATCACTTTTACGCTAAATTTGGTCTCTGTTAACCAGAAGAATACTATATCTATACACATTCATGTAAGCAATTATATAACTAACATTTATTCATAATCTTAATTTTTACTTTTTATTATATTAAGAAATTAGTCACTGACCATATTCCATTTATTGAGTTATTATTTTTATGTGATTTATGTCAAGCTCTATTTGAAAACTGGAATTCATTTAAAAATGCATAAAACAGCCATTTAAATTCATTTTTATTAGTTAAAATAATGCTAGATACATAAGAAAAAGTAAGCTTATCAAAACACGTTTTACATTTAAAACCAACTGATTTATGAAATAAAGGAAGTATTATCTGTTAGTGAATTGAACGGTTTCCGGTCACAATGTCCTTCAAGATTTTAGAACTAGTAGATCTCATCCTTCCACACCTAGTTTTTAGTCACAGATTAGAAAAAGAAAATAAGTCTTCCTGTTTTTTCAACTCCCAATCAGACTCTTAACTTTGAATGAACTGCACTAGTAGAATAAACTGAAATGAAGAAAATAATCTCTCTGCACCCACAAAAGAGGCTAGTGCTGCCAAAAACTGATTCTGGTTCCATGTGGTTAGCTAGTAATTCCACAATTCAGTAGTCTGACTTTCTTTAAAATTGTCAGCAAACATGTACTACTTAGTATTTTTTAAATTAAATTCAAATGATTTTTAACAGACTATAGTCTGTTAAGGCCTTAATACTGATTGCCATAATTTCAAATTTTATTTTAAATAGATTTAAAAAAAGAAAAAGGTATGACATTTAAATAAAAAAAACAAAATAAAAAAAATCAATTTTTAAATTTAAAGATTTTTTTCCATCCTGCAGGCTAGTCAACCATGTTCAAAGAGCCACTCACCATCCTCCCCAAGCCCAGACAAAACAACACAGCAACCCGAGCCACTAAAATAAAATCTGTAGCCAAACTGGGATCCCTAAGGAATGCCAAGGCTCAAAATTCCCAACCCTTTACTTAACTGATCTGGCTCTCTGAAGCAGGATATGCTGCAATGCCATCCTGCTCTGTGCAGGCAGAACAGTAGTTTGGAAAGTCTTCAGAGAAGCCCGGCTTCCCAGCCCTCCCAGTTATGGACAACTCTGTTCTACCTCCATGAAGCAGTACAGGTTGAAGATTCAGCAACATGGCACTGAACACCTGGACATGAAAGAGAAGTTCTCATTGGGAATATTTTATAAATATAATTGGTTTTAGCTTGCTAGTTTCTACAATTATTGTTACAATTTTCCAGCAGAAGGGGGGCAAAAGCCTTCAGCAATACTTTTTCTGATTAAAGCAAGGTTGCAAGCTATCTTCTAATTAGAGCTGATTGGAACTCTGAATTAAATGTATTTTTATCTAAATATTCTGTTTTGAAGCTGAAACATAAAATTTGATTAATTTATTTTTTAGACAAAGGAAATCCAGTAGATCTAATCTACCTGGATTTCAGTAAGGCATTTGATACTGTTCCACAGGGAAAATTAGTTAAATTGGAGAAGATGGGGATTAATATGAGAACTGAAAAGTGAATAAGAAACTGGTTAAAGGGGAGACTACAACAGGTCATACTGAAAGGTGAACAGTCAGGTTGGAGGGAGGTTACTAATGGAGTTCCTCACGGATCGGTATTGGGACCAATCTTATTTAACATTTTTATTACTGATTTTGGCACAAAAAGTGGGACTGCACTGATAAAATCTGCGGATGAGACGAAGCTAGGAGGTAATGTCAAGACGGAGGAGGACCAGAATATCATACAAGAAGATCTGGATGACCTTGTAAAGTGGAGTAATAGAAATGAGCTGAAATTTAATAGTACAATACGCAAGATCACGAACTTAGGGACTAACAACAAGAATTTTTGCTATGAACTGGGGACACATCAGTTGGAAATGACAGAGAAGACAGACTTGCGTGTATTGGTTGATCCTGGTATGACTATGAGCCACCAATGTGATGCGGCCAGTCCTAGGATGCATCAGGCAAGGTATTTCCAAGTAGACAGGGAAGTGTTAGTGCCATTATACAAGGCACTGGTGAGACCTCAAGGGGACTACTGTGTGAAATTCTTGTCCCCCGTGTTTAAAAAAAGATGAATTCAAACTGGAACAGGTGCAGAGAAGGGCTACTAGGATGATCTAAGGAATGGAAAACCTACCTTTCAAGAGGAGACTGAAAGAGCTCGGCTTGTTTAGCTTAACCACAAGAAGGCTGAGGGGACATATGATCGCTTTCTATAAATACATCAGAGGGATGAATACCATGGAGGGAGAGGAGTTTTAATTTAAGTGCCAACGCTGACACAAGAACATATGGATATAAGCTGGCCATCAACAAGTTTAGACTTAAAATTAGACAAAGGTTTCTAACCATCAAAGGAGTGAAGTTCTGGAATAGCCTTCCAATGGAAGCAGTGGGGGAAAAAACCCTAACTGGCTTCAAGACTGAGTTTGGTAAGTTTTTCATAGAATCATATGGTTAGAAGGGACCACAAGGATCATCTAGTCTAACCTCCTGCCAAGATGCAGGATTTGTTGTGGCTGAACCATCCAAGACAGATGGCTATCCAGACTCCTTTTGAAAACCTTAAGTGAAGGAGCTTCCACAACCTTCCTAGGTAGTCTGTTCCATTGTCTTACAATTAGAAAGTTTTTCCTGAGATTTAATCTAAATCTGCTATGCTCTAGTTTGAACCCACTGCCTCTTGTCCTGCCCTCTGTGGCAAGAGAACAATTTTTCTCCATCTTTTTTAATGGCAGCCTTTCAAGTATTTGAAGATCACTATCATGTCCCCTCCTCTTAATCTCCTATTTTCCAAACGAAACATACCCAATTCCTTCAGCCTTTGCTCAGATGGCTTGCACTCCATCCCTTTGATCTTTGTCGCTCACCTGATCCCTTGCAGTTTCTCTACATCCTTTCTATACACTGGTTACCAAAATTGGATACTCCAGCTAAGACCTAACCAGACAAAGCAATTTTGTTTAATAAGCAAATGGATTTCTGTACCATATTTATTGACAAGGTTTCTACTACAGTATGCTAAAATGACTCATTGGCTGGCATTTACAGAATGGTTTCCTGTTCTCTCTAAGTGAGGAAGGTAAAGGGGAACAAAGGACAGTTATTGCATTTCCATGCTATTGTATTAATATTCCTCATCATGAACGCTATATTCAAATTTTTTTCTCTCAGTTTAATTGCTTAAACCTAACCCTGGCTACAGTTCACAAAGTATTTGCCCCCTCTCCCACACCAATAATTAGTGTTCTGGGTATCTGCAAGTATCAGTGTTCTGGGTAACTCATCTTGGTAGGTCAAACAATTCTTACACTTCTATGACATATGCGACTTACTTTACAAACAACAGAGCATAATCTTACATCATTCAAGTCAATAGGAATTTGGCCTTTGACTTCAAAGGGAGGTCACAGTGAGCACATCAAATTATTTATCAGTATCATATGGCAGAAATGAAATTAACACATTCCATATTTTAAAACTATAAAGTATAACTAGTGTTCTTCCTCAAAGAACAAATGTCCGAGCTGAGAACTAACTTAAAAATTCATAAAGGAAAACACTTCTGAATTTTATTTGTGCAGTGAGAGAATGTCTTAAGTACTTGAGATTTATACTTTTTAAAAAATATGCCTGAACAACTTTTACATTTACAAATTTAACCAGGCTTCAGCAATTTGTCATTTTCCAAGCATATGCTGTACTCTCGACAGATGAAGATGGAATAGAGTGCTGTTATGAAAACTGATACTTACAACTACTTTTATTAAGAATTTAATTAGGAGATTATCTATTGTTTTATTTTAAATAAATCAGTTATACAGTAGAACCTCAGAGTTACGAATTTGTCAGGAATGGAGGTTGTTTGTAACTCTGAACAAAAAGTTTTATGATTGTTCTTTTAAAAGTTTACAACTGAACATTGACTTAATACAGCTTTGAAACATTACTATGCAGAAGAAAAATGCTGCTTTTAAGCATCTTAAGTTAAATGAAACAAGCACAGAAAGTTTCCTTACCTTGCCAAAAATATTTTACCTTTACTTTTTAAAAAAAAAAAAAAAAGTACTTTAACACAGTACTATACTAAGCAGCATTTGCTTAGTTTTTTTTGGTCGTGTACTGATTGTGTACTTCCAGTTCCAAATGAGGTATGTGGTTTTTGTTTGTAACTCTGAGGCTGTACTGTAAATGCTTTATTGGTAAAAGACTTAAATTAACAATCTTATGAAAATTAAGTTTTGTACACAGTAACATCCTAGATAAAAATATATATCATACTTCATTTGCCTTTAAAGCTAAATTTCATTAACTCAATCAGAACAAGTATTATAGAAAAGTTCAATACTGAAGGTTCCTAAATATCCATACGACATCTATAAATTAAAATGTAACTCCACATTGCTTCCTCTCTCTCCCACACCTCACACCAATATTAACTGATAAATATGGACCTAAGTATCAGGTCATATTTGCCTATCTACTGTATCATTTAAGAAGTTTTTTTAGAAAAATGAAAGACTGAACATATTCACTGCAGTCAGAGTAAGATAATAGTTTCAGATGCCATTTATAGCTAGTTCACATAATATACACTTACTGTTCAGGTGAAACACAACAAGGTGGTAGAGCTAAGGAGATGTAAGATTCCTTCCAAACCAGTAAACAGAAGAGTATAAATGCAAACAGTGTTTCTATAATTCAAGTTAAATGGGAACATGGAAAACCTACGTTGAGAAATAAAAGGAGCCAGTGCCTCCCCCTACTGGCCATAAAATGTATGCCTTAAAGTTGGGGAACATAAAATGAACTGCCACTTGCAGTAATAAAACTTCAGTGATTTGGGATCCAGACAACTATTTGATTAAATTCAGTTTTTAAAAAGGTATTTCTAGTGGACTACTTGAACTACTTAACATTATCTAATATTAAGAAATACAACACACTCGAGTTACCTCAAGATTTCCCAAACAAATATATTTTGAAACAGTGACATTATAACCAAACATTAATTAAGGTTGGCTGTAATGACATGAGGCATCATGCCACTAATAAAAATAAATGTTTCATAACAAGCTAATCTCCTGTTTCCAATAGCTTGGCCTTCTTGTGGCATTACAGATGGCTCCTCTATGACAGGAATGACATTTGCCATCTACCAGGTCTTTCTAAGTATATTTCCAGCTGTACAGAAGCAATCTTAAAGTACAATTTGTAGTAAACTAAAAAATAGCTTTACACAGTAAAACTGCTACTAAAGTATACAGAAATATATATTTGGGCAGTCCACGGAAAGTGCTATCCATTTCAGTGGAGAGTAGCGGCAATGCAGCAAGCAGCCAAAGACAGCAGAAATAGTTTTAGTATAGGACAGGAAATTACAGTTCAGAAGGTCCTATTTGCAATATTCAAGATTTCCCTACCATCCTTGATACATGCATTTCTTCATTTATAGTTACTCTAGCTTAAAAATAAACCTTTTCATCCTTCTTTTTCTTGTGTATTAAGCTGTATACGTGAACAGAACAGATAAGCTAAACACAAATTCGCCATCCAAATCTACAGTGTAAAAAACTACTAGAAAAGATGAAAAATCCAAACTATTTGTTCCAACCAGCATATTCCTCCTTTAAAACCCTAATATCCTGATGAAAGCCAGCATCAAATGCAAATATGTAGTTTTAAACCAAAGTTACCCAATTATAACCAAACAATTGTTATGTACACATGGAAAAAGAAATGCGTTGTCTGCACTGTTTTATAACTGTCGAGCTTAAAAGCATTTCCTATTGAATCAACTTCAGTTGGAAAAAAAAACACTTACTAACCTGTCTGTAACTGTTGTATTTCGAGATGTGTTGCACATGTCCATTCCAATATAGGTGCATGCGCGACCCACCCACAATTGCCGGAATTTTTTCCCTTACTGGTATCCGTGGGGTCAGCTCCAGCACCCCATCATGCCATATGCTCATAGCATAAGGGGCCCCACGGAGTCTGCACCCCTTCCGTTTCTTCTTATGGACAACTCCAAGAGAGGGGACAACAGACGGGGTCTTGGAATGGACATGTGCAACACATCTCAAAGAACAGCTACAGAAAGTTAACCATTTTTTCTTTGAGTGCATGCACATGTCCATTCCAATATAGGTGACTCACAAGCAGTTGCACAGGAGATGGGCTCGGAGTCCAAGGACAAGCTGCCTGTAACACTGTGTGGCCAAGTTGGCATCGTCTTTGGCTTGTAGGGTAATGGCATAGTGTGTGGAGAATGTGTGCACCAAGAATCAGGTTGCTGCCCTGCAGACATCTTGAACAGGGACTTGAGCTAGGAAACCATCCAAACAGGCCTGAGATCTTGTGGAGAGAGCAGTCAGGTTAGGTGGAGGAGAGACTCCTGCGAGGTAGTAACATGCCTGGATACACGAAGTAATCCAAGACTAAATCCTCTGGGCAGAGAGGAGGAGCCCCTTCATTCTCTCAGCTATCGCTATGAACACCTGAATCGATCTGCAGAACAGCTTGGTCCTTTGAATATAAAATCATAGAATCATAGAATATCAGGGTTGGAAGGGACCTCAGGAGGTCATCTAGTCCAACCCCCTGCTCAAAGCAGGACCAATTCCCAACTAAATCATCCCAGCCAGGACTTTGTCAAGCCGGGCCTTAAAAACCTCCAAGGAAGGAGACTCCACCACCTCCCTAGGTAAAGCATTCCAGTGCTTCACCACCCTCCTAGTGAAATAGTGTTTCCTAATATCCAACCTAGACCTCCCCCACTGCAACTTGAGACCATTGCTCCTTGTTCTGTCATCTGCCACCATTGAGAACAGCCGAGTTCCGTCCTCTTTGGAACCCCCCCCTTCAGGTAGTTGAAGGTTGCTATCAGATCCCCCCTCATTCTTCTCTTCTGGAGACTAAACAATCCCAGTTCCCTCAGCCTCTCCTCATAAGTCATGCGCTCCAGACCCCTAATCATTTTTGTTGCCCTCCGCCGGACTCTTTCCAATTTTTCCACATCCTTCTTGTAGTGTGGTGCCCAAAACTGGACACAGTACTCAAGATGAGGCCTCACCAATGTCGAATAAAGGGGAACAATCACGTTCCTCGATCTGCTGGCAATGCCCCTACTTATACAGCCCAAAATGCCGTTAGCCTTCTTGGCAACAAGAGCACACTGTTGACTCATATCCAGCTTCTCGTCCACTGTGACCCCTAGGTCCTTTTCTGCAGAACTGCTACCTAGCCATTCGGTCCCTAGTCTGTAGCTGTGCATGGGATTCTTCCGTCCTAAGTGCAGGACTCTGCACTTATCCTTGTTGAACCTCATCAGGTTTCTTTTGGCCCAATCCTCTAATTTGTCTAGGTCCCTCTGTATCCCATACCTACCCTCTAGTGTATCTACCACGCCTCCTAGTTTAGTGTCATCGGCAAACTTGCTGAGAGTGCAGTCCACACCATCCTCCAGATCATTAATAAAGATATTAAACAAAACCGGCCCCAGGACCGACCCTTGGGGCATTCCGCTTTAAACCGGCTGCCAACTAGACATGGAGCCATTGATCACTACCCATTGAGCCCGACGATCTACCCAGCTTTCTATCCACCTTACAGTCCATTCATCCAGCCCATACTTCTTTAACTTGGTGGCAAGAATACTGTGGGAGACCGTATCAAAAGCTTTGCTAAAGTCAAGGAATAACACATCCACTGCTTTCCCCTCATCCACAGAGCCAGTTATCTCATCATAGAAGGCAATTAGGTTAGTCAGGCACGACTTCCCCTTGGTGAATCCATGCTGACTGTTCCTGATCACTTTCCTCTCCTCTAAGTGTTTCATAATTGATTCCTTGAGGACCTGCTCCATGATTTTTCCAGGGACTGAGGTGAGGCTGACTGGCCTGTAGTTCCCCGGATCCTCCTTCTTCCCTTTTTTAAAGATGGGCACTACATTAGCCTTTTTCCAGTCATCCGGGACCTCCCCCGATTGCCATGAGTTTTCAAAAATACCAGGGCCGATCTAACATCCAAGGAGTGCAGACATTGTTCTTCCCTATCTGCATGCAACTTAAGAGTAGAATACTGATAGAAAAATTGTTTAGCTGAAGTGGAATTGTGAAACCATTTTCGGGAGGAACTTTGAACGTGGGTGCAGCTGCACTTTATCTTTGAAGAAAATTGTATACGAGGGGTTCTGATGTGAGGGCTCGGATCTCCAAAACCCTCTTGGCTGAAGTGAGGGCCACTAAAAAGGCACTTGTAGGTTCAACAGCAAGCATGTCACTAGGGAGGGATGAAGGGCGGGCCTGTCAACTTTGACAGGATGAGATTTAGGTCCCCAGGAGAGATTGATTCCTTCTGAGGGAACACCCTGTCCAGTCCTTTGAGAAAATGGACTACCACTTCACGCAAAAAAACTCCAATCTGTTGTCGACCTTAGGATGGAAGGCTTAAATGACTGCCATGTGGACCTTGATTGAAGAAAGGGCCAGACCTTGTTGTTTCAAGAGCAGAAGGTACTCCAAAATATGTTGCAATAAGCATTGTATAGGCGGAAGCCCACGCTGGGAAGACCAGATGGAGAATCGTTTCCACTTTGCCAGGTAAGTTACCGTGGTGGAATGTTTTCTACTGCCTAGTAGGACTATGAACCTCCTCCAAGCAAGCTTGCTCTTCAGGATTCAGCTGTGAAGGTTCCAGGCTGTCAGATGAAGAGAGCTGAGACGCGGGTGGAGTGAGAGCCAGATTGGTGGCTGCACCAAAAGGCTTAAGAGGGTAGTAAACCAGTGCTGTCTGGGCCACACCAGGACTATAAAGGATGACCTGTGCTCGGTCCTGCTCGATCTTCAACAGAACCTTATGAATTAATGGAATGGGGAGAAAGGTATAATACAGATAAGTTGTCCATGCCACAGGAAGGCATCTGTAAGAGACGCCAGGCCATGGCCCCTCTGGGAGCAAAAATAATGGCATTTTCTGTTGTTGCAGGCAGCAAACAGCTCTATAAGGGGAGTCCCCCACCTCTGGAAGATGTTTCTAGTGATGTCTGGATGAAGGGACCATTCGTGGTAAGTGGAGAAGGACCTGTTGAGGTGATCTGCGAGTTGGTTCTGTATACCCAGCAGGTAAGATGCTTCTAGGTCAGAGGTGGGCAAACTACGGCCTGCGGGCCACATCCAGCCTGCGGGGACCATCCTGCCCAGCCCGAGCTCCCGGCCAAGGAGCCCCCAGCCCCTCCCCCGCTGTCCCACCTCCCCCACAGACATGCCGCTGCGCGGGCAGTGCTCTGGGCAGCGGGGCTGCGCGCTCATGCAAGGCAGTGTGTCTTGCTCCGGCCAGGAGGCGCGGCTCCAGACATGCTGCTCTGAGCGGCATGGTAAGGAGGTCGGGGGGTTGGATATGGAGCAGGAGGTCCTGGGGGGCAGTCAGGGGACAGGTAGTGGGGGCGGTTGAATGGGGCAGAGGTTCGGGGGGCAGGGGATGGGGAACAGGGAGGATTGGATAGGGAGTGGGACAGTCAGGGGACAGGGAGCGGGGGAGTTGAATAGGGGGTGGGGTCCCGGGGGCGGTTAGGGGCGGGGGTCCTGGGAGGAGGCAGTCAGGGGACAAGGAGCAGGGGGGGGTTGGATGGGTGGGGAGTTCGGAGGGGGGCAGTCAGGGGGCGGAAAGTGGGAGGGGTCAGATAGGGGGCGGGGGCCAGGCTGTTTGGGGGGCACAGCCTTCCCTACCTGGCCCTCCATACAGTTTCGCTCCCCAATGTGGCCCTCTGGCCAAAAAGTTTGCCGACCCCTGTTCTAAGTAGATTGAGTATGTAATGCAAAACTCCCACAGTCGGATTGCCTCCTGGCATGGGAGGGAAGAATGCACTGCACCCTGTCTGTTGATGTAGTACATAGGAGTTGTACTGTCTGTGAGAACTGAGACTGCGTTGTCTAATGTGGGTTAAGAACGCCTGGTAGGCCAGGCGAACTGCCCTGTGGTCTCTGTTATTGATATGGAGCGAGAGCTCTTCTTGAGACCACAGGCCTCGAGTCCTAAAATGCCCATGGAGGACTCCCGAACCCAGCACCAAGGCATTGGAGATACATGGATGGTTGGGGCCTCGAAAAAGGTACTCCCGCACAAACTGTTTGTCTGTTCAACCACCAAGTCAGTGAGTCAAGGACAGTAAATACCATGTCCAGATGATGTCACGAGGGTGAATATACCGTGGCCAACCAGGCCTGAAGAGGTCGGAGATGTAGCCTCGTGTGTTGTACCACCTATGTTCACGATGCCATGTGGTCCAGAAGGCTCAAGCACATCTGGACTGTTGTGATCAGATGTGCCTGAAGGAAGCTTATCAAAGTCGAGATTGAGCAGATACGATCCTCTGGAAGCAGGGGCTTCATCTGTTCAGAGTTGAGAACTGCGCTGATAAACTCTATCCTTTGTATAGGGATACGGGTGTACTTCTGGTAATTTATTAATAGGCCTAACACCTGGAAGGCAGACATGCCAAACCCATGGAAAAAAATGCAGAAATTGGGCTTGTTTTTAAGCTTAATTGGCTTGTGAGTTGCTTGTTGGCTAGTTTTTGGCTTGTAGCTTGTTTGACTTGCACTTGATGCAAAGGAGTGGGTACTAACCTCAGATAACAAAAATTGAAGCTGTAAATCAGGATCCAAACCAGTGAGGAGTGCATAGATCACCAGCTCTGGAGGAGAGTAGAGAAGTCGTGACAGCAGTGCCATCTGAGCGTCTTTAAAGTTCTCTTGGATTTGTGATGTTTGATTTTAGGGAGAATTACAACATCTCTAACTTTTTACTTTTGCTGATACAGTAGAACCTCAGACTTACAAACATGTCAGGAATAGTTCGTAACTCTGAACAAAACATTACGGTTGTTCTTTCAAAAGTTTACAATTGAATATTGACTTAATATAGCTTTGAAACATTACTATGCAGAAGAAAAATGCTGCTTTTAACCATCTGAATTTAAATGAAACAAGTACAGAAACAATTTCCTTACCTTACCAAAAAATTAACTTCCCTTTTTTAAAATAGAAATCATAGAAAATCATAGAAATCATAGAATATCAGGGTTGGAAGGGACCTCAGGAGGTCATCTAGTCCAACCCCCTGCTCAAAGCAGGACCAATTCCCAACTAAATCATCCCAGCCAGGGCTTTGTCAAGCAGGGCCTTAAAAACCTCCAAGGAAGGAGATTGCACCACCTCCCTAGGTAACGCATTCCAGTGCTTCACCACCCTCCTAGTGAAATAGTGTTTCCTAATCTCCAACCTAGACCTCCCCCACTGCAACTTGAGACCATTGCTCCTTGTTCTGTCATCTGCCACCACTGAGAACAGCCGAGCTCCATCCTCTTTGGAACCCCCCTTCAGGTAGTTGAAAGCAGCTATCAAATCCCCCCCTCATTCTTCTCTTCTGGAGACTAAACAATCCCAGTTCCCTCAGCCTCTCCTCATAAGTCATGTGCTCCAGATCCCTAATCATTTTTGTTGCCCTCCGCTGGCCTCTTTCCAATTTTTCCACATCCTTCTTGTAGTGTGGGGCCCAATAGTTTTGTTTAACACAGTACTGTACTTGCACTATTTGCTTCATTGTTTTTGTTTCTGCTGCCTGATTGGTACTTCCGATTCCAAATGAAGTGCATGGTTGACTGATCAGTTTGTAACTCTGGTGAAATAACTCTGAGGTTCTACTCTACTGTACGCATTCTCAGCTAATGGCAACATAACATAGCTTTTTATCTAGGAATTATAACAGTTATATAAAAAAGCCAGAATGTTTAATGAGTGGCCTTGAAGGGGAAAAGGAAGAGAAAATGCTTACCCAGCTCAGCCTTGCCATCAGGTCACAATGCAAGGATGAATAGTGCCTGAGAGACTAAGTTAAACACGGTTTGTTATTTCCCATTGCTCTAGCAAACAATGTGTGTTCGCTGGGGGTTTTTTTTTCTGACCAGACTCATGAAAACTCTTGGTCTGACCTTTAATGGTTGGTAACCATTAAAGTACGTTGATTGGCAACTAAATATAGCCTTTATACTAAATATGTTACTTTTTTGCTAGTCAGGAGACTATACTATATATCTATAGACATTTATTTAAGTAATTACATAGCTTAACATACATTTATTCAGATTCCTATTTAGTCTTATGTTGGCAAATGGTCAATAATGCATTTCTTATTTACTAGAAGATTAATTATTTTACTTCTGATTTCTTTCAAGCTGCATTTGGATGAAAACTAGAATTCAATTAAAATGCACAAAACAGCAGTTTAGTTTTTTATTAGTTAAATAAAACTACCTTCATATGCTGAATACATGAGAAAAATGTTATTTTGTCAAAACATTTTTTGCATTTACAACTTACTGACTAAACAAAGGAAGTGTTACCTGTAGTTTGTGAATTGAACTCATTGTTTCATTGACAAAGCCAGAAGAGTACCCAGAAGTCACCTACTACAGGACAGGCCCAACAAAGAAAATAACAGAACGCCACTAGCCGTCACCTTCAGCCCCCAACTAAAACCTCTCCAGCACATCAAAGATCTACAACCTATCCTGAAAGATGATCCTTAACTCTCACAGATCTTGGGAGACAGGCCAGTCCTCGCTTACAGACAGTCTCCCAACCTGAAGCAAATACTCACCAGCTACAGTACGCCATACAACATAAACACTAACCCAGGAACCTATCCATGCAACAAAGCCCGATGCCAACTCTGTCCACATATCTATTCAAGTGACACCATCATAGGACCTCATCACATCAGCCACACCATCAGGGGCTCATTCACCTGCACATCTACCAACGTGATATATGCCATCATCTGCCAGCAATGCCCCTCTGCCATATACGTTGGCCAAACCGGACAATCTCTACGCAAAAGAATAAATGGACACAAATCTGACATCAGGAATCATAACATTCAAAAATCAGTGGGAGAACATTTCAACCTCTCTAGCCACTCAGTGGCAGACTTGAAGGTGGCAATTTTGCAACAAAAAAATTCAAAAACAGACTCCAAAGAGAGACTGCTGAACTTGAATTAATATGCAAATTAGATACAATTAACTTAGGTTTAAACAGATACTGGGAATGGTTGGGTCATTACACTAATTGAATCTATTTTCCCATGTTAAGTATCCTCACACCTTCTATGGGTCATCTCGATTATCACTTCAAAAGTTTTTTTTCTCCTGCTGATGATAGCTCATCTCAATTGACTGGCCTCTTACAGTTGGTATGGCTACTTCCACCCTTTCATGTTCTCTTATGTATAAATATCTTCTTTGTGTGTTCCATTCTATGCATCCGATGAAGTGGGCTGTAGCCCACGAAAGCTTATGCTCAAATAAATTTGTTAGTCTCTAAGGTGCCACAAGTACTGCTGTTCTTTTTGCGGATACAGATTAACAAGGCTGCTACTCTGAAACCTTTCTGGTCACAGTGTCCTTCAAGATTTTAGAACTAGTGGACCTCATCCTCTCACACCTTGTTTTTAGTCACAGACTGGAAGAGGAAAACAAGCTTTTTCAACTCCCAATCATTTTATGAATGAATGAGTCATTGAACTAAACAAACAGAACAGACAAAATGATAAAAAATTCTCCCTGCATCTCCAGAAGATGCTGGTGCTATTAAAAGCTGGTTCAGCTCTTGAACAAACTCTGGTTCCAGGTGTTTCACCAGTGACTTTTACGAGTTCAAGTGATCAGACTCTCTTTAAAATTTCAAGCAGTACACATTTGCTGCAGAATATATTTTAATTGAATTTAAAGGTTTGAATGGGTTGTAGAAAGATTAGGCCTTAATATAAGCTGTCAATGTCAAAATTTAATTTTAAATAGGTTTATTTTTAAAAAGAAAAATGTAAATTCAAAAATCAAATTTAAAAAAAAAAAAAGATTATCTGTCCCTAGTAATTTATTTTGACCTTTGTGTACATTTTGGAAAATTTTAGGGGACAAAATTAAAGCTGGATGGGCAGTGTAAGTCAGGTGTGAGTAAAATTATAAATTTCCCAGAAAACCGAGATGTCATGAATTCCTCTATAAAAATCAAAAACAAGAAACTTGCTGAGAGTACACTCAGCAGAAGCATCACCGCTATAAAAAGAAGAGCCTTTATCAGCTCTCTCCGTTACCCTAAAGAAAGACTGACATACATTTAACACTATGTAAGCAGTAACTGTGTTGCCTCTGAATATCATTACAGAATTTGACACCAAAATGGTCTTTTTTTTCCAGGGAAACCAATTATAAGTATGCAGTGTCTCTGCAGTAATGATATTCTGATACTTTCACATTTAGTTCAATGAAATTTAAAGTCTGCCCCCCTTCACACAAAGAGTTTATAGTGCTTAATTCCGTAATGCTTTTAAGAGTTAATTCTTTGTATTACTATACAGAGATGCGGATAAGAAACTATCCATTGTTATATTTGTATTTATAGTTACTTTAGCCAGATTTCCCATGCCACAAGGATTCAGTACCAATAACTTAAATCTCAATACACTTTAGGGAAAACTAAACATAGTTAAATCAAACATACTGCTAACCTGCCAATACACAGAAGAAATATGTTGATGCTTTTAATTTAGTTCATTATAAAGCACCTGGCTAAATCACAGCTACTGAGAGGAGGTTATTTTCTAAAGTGCCAGGAGTCTAACCATACTTGACAAAAGAAGCTGAAAGTGAGATACAATTGTTCTCTACTCCATTTTGAGAATGCAAATGGTTCTTCTGACAAGCTGACAACTTTCCTTCCTATGCCTGCTGTGTTACATATATACAGAATTGGTAACTCTGTGTGTGTAGACATCTGTTGTCAAGATGCATAGTTAATAAACTGACCGTGTTCTCGTTACATAGCAACTGCATCTCACACTTCAGTGTTCTGATCTTTCTGCTGTATAAATTCATAATGTATTTATATCAAATATTTATCTCCAAAATGTCATATTAGCTTTTCACTGCTGAGTTTATATTTTTTAAATAAATACCCTTTAATACTGTGTTGCTACAGTTCATTTGAGAGATGTGGACAAAATAAATTTCTCTGATAAATTGGGGTGGGGGTACATTCTATACAAGAGAACAATTGAAAACATTCCCCTATGAAGAATTTTTGGCTATTATGTATTAAGTGTTATCAGTTAAGAAATATGGGTTTGAACACCGCCGCAGCAGCAGACCTCTTGCACTATATGGAAAGGATGAAACTGAAGAGAGACTAAGAAAAACAATTTTTAATACATTACTAAGGAGATTCACCCTCATTCTACTCTTCACCTGATCAATTGAGCTGTGATGTCACCTGACGTTTTCATGTTCTGATATAAATTGTGGCCTACCTAACAGATTCACTTACTTCTTACCCTCATATTCTAACAACATACTGCTTCATGGTTGTGTAAAAAATAAAACTTCATTTCATATAATTCCCTTCCAAAGCCGTGGGGGTTTTCTGTTTGTTATGTTCAGTATCTAATGGCTGACAAAGGGTAACTGGAGATATGAGAGTGATTAAGGGAGAAAAGGTGAACACTAAGTTATATTCTATCCTATTATATTCTGCAGGTTTTACCACGAGGCATTAAATTTTTTACACTTTTAAATAGAGTTTTGTTTGTTTTTTTTATTATTATTCTGACATAACAGACAAGAGAACATTTCGTTGTTTTATTTTTCACGTTTATCTTCCGTAAGCCACCCTGTCCCTTTTCAGTTCCTGTAACCTGGGGAAATGTAAGTAATCCACAAAAGGAAGTTGTTTTGCTCTTGTATTTCAGACATTTCTTGATCATTTGCAAGGCTCTGTCAAACTTCAATGAATGGTCATGCAGGCTACTATCCCAAATTTTCAAAAGCTACTGATGACTTCAGTGTTTCAAGGAAGATTGAGAAAGAAAAGTGTCTAGTCTAGGTGATAATTAGAGGAAGCTATTGTCATAATAACCAGGCCATTTTCCTGGTGGAAAAGGATCTGTATGGGGGGTTTTAAAAATTGGCTCTGCCTCTGAAGGCTGGAGGAATTAGCCTCCCTATCTGAGTGAGTCAGTCAAAGTAAAGCTCAAACTGAGAACTCAGAGAAAGATATATTGGACTTGGGGGGGTTAACATGCAGAAGTCTCTTCAGAGTTTGTCTGGAAGGCCACATCTGATGTGGAGAAGGGACTATGATATACTGAAATTGTATACGAGATACTATAGGATAATGATGTTAAGCAACTTTGTATGATGAGGGATGTTAGTTACTGAACTGTATGTTTGCTAAATTCTTAGCAAAATTTCATTAACAATGTTTTGTACTTTTGAGGGAGAGGAGGGTGTTTTTAAAGAAAAATACTAGCATTATTCGTCAAACAGAAGTAGACAGCAGTGTAGTGCCATGTTCTGTGGACTAGACTGGGCTCTGCATCCCAGAGTGTAGAGAAACTTGCATATTATACAGAGTTTAAATTTTGATCCCAGGGAAGAAGATGACAAAACAAAAAAGCTGCCAATACTACTGGGACATTGCCATTGCCATCTTGAAAAAGAAAAATATTTTAAAAAGATGTGAGTTAAATTGCGGGGGACCAATTATATTTCAAAATGCATGTGCCAAGAAAAAAAAAATCCTGTATCTGAAGCAGTGAACTACTCTGAATTAACAGAAAAATCACATACCATGTAGTCAAAAATATAAATTTCTAATACTTATAAAAACAATTTGGATAACCAAGTTTCTTTAAAACTTCTCATTGAAGACCAAGAGAAGTTTGAAGTTTTACAAAAATGCCTTTTAAATCAGAGGTGCAAAATAAGCACTTACTATTGAACAAGACCTTTCACAAACACACACATCTCAAGAATGGACAAACTGAATTTCAAACATACCAAAAACGCAGTCATAATTTATTGAGTACACAAGGGAAATTTCAGTCTAAATGATACAGTACTGGCTACAGAAAATACAGAAAGTAGTCTTTAGCTACTATGTTCCTCATTTTATAAAATTACAAGAAGTGAAAAAAAAACCAGCACATTTTTAAAAGACTGAACTGGTAATTCAATTTGATGCTAAATTTAAACTTTACTATTATCATCAGCTAGAGATTTAGTCAGTCAGATTTAAAAAAACCCACTGTTTTCACAACTGTATCCCCGCAATGCAAGGAACATTTACACAATGGTAAGTTTTCAAAAGCCAAATGTATAAAAAGTGATGTACGTCTTTTGAATTTTCCATATACACTTTAAAGCCATGTATAAAATGAGAATACAGCATTTTGATGGGTCAAGACAAGAAAAACAATTTATCTCAAGTAACTCTATACTGAAACTATGGTTTAGGTGGCTAAATAAAATCATGTAATAAGATATATGTGGATCATCACCACTACACTGAAAAGGATGAATATTAAACAGCTGCTGCTATCTTCTAACAAATTCAACAAGGCTTGTAAAAAGAGGCGCAAAGGATTTCTTAAACTGGCCATCCTGTCCAAAGTGGCCTTAATCATACTAGTATTTCAGCAGCAGATTGAAAAATAGCAACATAATGGGGATATCACAATTTCAGAACACTAAGAGATCTTGAACCTGTCAGAATTGCCTGACAGTCATTATACATTTAACAAAATTGTTTTTCAGTTAAGCTTTAAGTTCACTTAGTGGTTTGGCAGGACATACTATACTACAAATGGCTAAAGGAAAGGGAATGATACTGGGAATAAATTACTTAATCCATGATCATTGTGCCCTAGGCACATCAGAACCTCTGTATCATTCACTTATTTTTAATATGAAGACAGTTACTTTTATTGTATTCTGAAAATTACATCTTCACAGTGTTGGGAAACAAAGTATTAAAGAGTACTCTGAGAAAATGACTCAGCTACCAAAAAATTTAAGCGTAGTTGAAACAGACAGATATAACTCCAATATATTTGAAAGGCAGGGGAAGTTCATTATATCATCAGTTTAACAACACGTATCTATCAATCCACAAAGGGATATTTCTGTTAATTACTTTTACTGGAATATTCCAATGCCAGACCACACAACCGTTTTACACAGCACGTTTAGGAGAGGAAGACTAGAAAACTAAGCTCAGAGACCTGATGGCAACACCAGCTTGATGGCTACCAAGCTTCAGATGAATAGCCTAATAAGAAGTTTGACTGCCAGTAACTATGATTAACCACCATGAGTTATCTTGTCTCAGCAGAAAAACAATTAAGGGTAACAAAGAAAAATTCTGGTCCCCACTATTCTTTCCAAGGCCCTACAACTGCTCTTGATAGCTAAGCAAATGGACATCTCTTTGGGGTTAAAAGGAATGATGTATCAAATTGACTTGGACCAAAGTGAGATCACAGGAAGAAATAGGAGGATTTATACTATGAAGCAACCTGCTATCCACTGTCAAAAATATTAAAAGATGAACTCCTCTGAAAAAGAACCAGATGGGAAACAGATGCTATAGAGGGCTATCAGTCAGGGACACAGACTAAACACTCAAATCTCCTGAACAACTCTCTCTCTCTCTCTCTCTCCCCCCCCCCCCCCCCCGCCCCAGATCCCGAAAAAGAAATGCAGGTATGGTCATAGACACAAGATGGCATTAAGGTCTTTATCCCAGGACCAGATCACAGATGTCCTTCAAACATGAAGTTGACATTGGAGAAGCAGTAGCAACACTATAATCGAAGTTAAGAGGAAGGATGGTTTAGGGTGCTAGTTTGAGACTTGGGCTGAATACCCTGCTCCACCACAGGCCCCTATGGGACCGTGAGCAAGACAGAGTCTCTGCGTCTCAGGTTAAGAGTATGTCTGCCCTGCAGCTGGGAGGTGTGATTCCCAGGGCAGGCTGACAGATGCAAGCTAGCACAATAGCAGCCTGGGCAGCAGCTCATGCTAGCCGCCTGATTCCAAACTCAGGTGGCAAGACAGAGCTGTCACCTCAGCCATCTTGTCCACACTGCTACTTTTAGTGCACTAGGACAAGTAGAGCTAGCACGAGTATTTACCTGCACAGGGAATCATACCTACCCACTGCAATACAGACCACTCTTAGTGCCCCATCTGTAACATGGGGATAAGTAATATTTCCCTACCTCACAGGGGAGTTCAGAGATAAATTAGAGACTGTGAGGTGCTCAGATTATGGAAATGAGGGCCTATAATAATCTACATAAATAGGCAAGAATTCAGCCTCTGTTTTGTTAGGAAAACAGTTTAACCCCAAATTTACAACACACAGTCTGAGTAAATCTTAGTTTGAGTTCTAATCAATTAAAAATAAATTTTAAAGAAGTTAAGATTTTTAATTTCAATTTTTGGGCCCCCTATACCTTAAAAGCTACAGACAGTAGAAAGTTTAAAATGTGTATATAGTCAGATTTAGGGTCTCCCTCTTCCTGGTGATACATAATTATTTTATTAACACAAAGAAAAATAGTGTTAGTCACCATAACTGAAAACTTCTGCACGACAGAGCTGATGGATGACATGTCAGCTACTTCTGTTGGATAACATGGCATATGGAAGCTTTTAAAATAAGCTAGAGGGGAAAAGCTTTGAAGCAAGTTGGGGAAAAAGGACTCCTGCAGTATTTGTGTTGCTTCTTGGATGAGGCTCTCTGACAAAGAAACAGCTATTTTGATGAAGACCAGGATCTTTGACAAAGTCCCAAACCAGCTCAGGAGCACAACTCGTGAAAGTGTTCAGTCAGCTCCAGAACAGCCTAATTTTTGTCAAAGTAGCTGTTGCGCTGTTGAAGATCCTATCCTTTATAAAAGAGAAATATTAATGTTATTCGTCATAAATAAAAAAGAAGCTTTGGTTACTTTTGTTCACCAACATACCATTTGGCAGACTTTCAAATCAACAATCTGAATTTGCAAAAAAGGAAATGGTGGCTAAGCCAGCCAATAAAAATTGGCTACAGAAAAACCTGGAACGCTTATTAGGAAAAAGGAACAGAGACAAGAACAAGAGAACTTTGAGTTCCTCTGAGTTACTGGGCCAACGTAATCATTGAAAGCAGGCAAGTTTCTGACCAAGAAGGAAAAAAAGGCAAGACATATAGAGGCCCCAGGAAACACCCCAGTCCCCAAACATGAGAGAATGTAAGCATGGTAGTGGAGAAATTCAGTCTCTGTGGTGGCAGGGAGTTTGGGGGAAAAGGGTAGGGGAGAATTAGCATTCCCAATAAGACAGAGTTAAAGTTGTGATGCATTATTTGTTGTGATTAGTGGTTGTGCTAGAGTTGAGGAGTGTGCCTATAAGTGGGGGAGTAGAAGTTGAGTACTTTTTCATTCCTCAACTTATTTCATTGCTTTGGTTGTTACATTAGCTATCTTTATTCCTGGGGGAATTCTGCGCCACTGCGCATGCGCAGAATTAATGGCTCCCGCAGACTTCTTTGCTTCCCCGCAGAAAAATGATGGGGAAGCAAAGGAAAGCCACAAAAGCGGGCACGCAACTCTCCCCAGCAGTATGTTTCAGGTGCCTACGGCAGCCGGTAAAGAAGTAAGTCACTGTGGGGCAGATGGCGTGACTGGGGAAGACCCGGCTGGTGGCTCCTACCCTTGTGCTGGGCTCACATGCTAGTCCCAGCTAGGCTGTGGAGGATGGGACTTCCTCTTCCCCTGCATGGCATCTGGGGCTGGGTCAAACCCAGCCCCAGATTTCTCCCCCATCTGTAGGAAGCACTGCAAATTCCCCCTTCCCCACACCCATCACTCCTTAGCTGCAGTGGGAGGGATCCCTGTATAGGGAGCTGCTCCCCCATCCGCCCAACCCCCATGCATCCAGACCCCCCTCATACCTACACCCTCCAGCTAAGCCTCGCCGCCCCACACTCAGAACCCCCTCCTGATGAGCCCCACTCCGCCTGCACCTGGAACACCCCAAGGCGCAACCTATACCCAGATCCCCATCCCATCAAGTCACAAGCAGCTGTACCAGGATCCCCATCCCACTGAGCTCCACTCCCCCAGCATCTGGACCCCTCAGTGAGCTCCCCACACCCAGACACCCCGCCAAGCTCTATCCCCCCCTTCGCAGACCCTCCCTGCTGAGCCCCAACCACCTTCACGTGGACACACACACCCCCAAGTCCCATTACTGTTTCACCCAGAACCCCCCCCAACAAGCCCGTGTATCCAGATCTCCACCCCGCACCCAGATCCCCCACTCAGCCACCCGCACCGAGATTGCCCCACAAAGAACCCTCTCAACTCACACTTGGATCCCCCTATACTAAGCCCCTCAACACTTGGATCCTGCCAGCCCACACCTGATGCACCTGGCATAGAGGGGCAGGGCTCTGGGGTGTTTCTGGGGCAGGCCCAGTTCTTGTGCTGGTGTCACAGTTGGGTGCAGGCTCACCTCTGAGTCCATGTCGGGGGGGGGGGTGGGAGGGAGAGAAAGCTGCACTGAGGATCTCCCACCTCTGTGCAGCCAGTGGCCTGTGCTCCTCAATGACATGCTGGAGCCTCACATTTATTTGACAAATAAAATTTGCAGAATTTTAAAATATTGTGTGCCGAATTTTAAATTTGTTGGCACAAAATGCTCTCAGGAGTAATCTTATGCATGGACCAGATTTAGAATCATAGAATATCAGGGTTGGAAGGGACCTCAGGAGGTCATCTAGTCCAACCCTCTGCTCAAAGCAGGACCAATCCCCAGACAGATTTTTGCTGATCCCTAAATGACCCCCTCAAGGATTGAACTCACAACCCTGGGTTTAGTAGGCCAATGCTCAGACCACTGAGCTATCCCTCCGCCGAGTAAAACAGTTGCCCTCTCTGAGGCTTGTACTCAGGACCTTCAGATTATGAGATTGACACGCTGCCAACTGCACTGAGAAAGCTGAGCTGCAAAGATGCTTTGTGTTTTTTTTTTATTTGTTTTTAAATATCAATACAGGTAGTTTACCTTGAGTGTCGCAACATAGTGATTATCCTCTGCATATTCCTAGATCTTCATTACCACCAACCTGGCCTCCTGTTCTGAGGGAACACAAATTAGCTCATCATTGAGAGAGGTCTGTTTGTACACAGTGTTTCTATTTGACGTGCTGAAGGTAGGACCCCAATTACTATCAACTACCTCCAGGGAGTAGTGGCCACTTTGAAGATATAATTTTTAATTTAATGCCCTCCAAGAAAAAAAAACTGTGATGCCCAAGCAGTTTCATAAAGATGTAGTGAGACAAAGAACAAACAATATAAACAGCACAAGTATATATGGACAAAAATTAGAACGCCCACGGCACAAAACAAGAATAAACAAGCTACAGATATGAAGGGTAACAAGAGAACAATCTACAAATACATTAAAAGCAAGAGGAAGACCAAGGGACAAGGTAGACCCATTACTCAATAAAGGGGGGGGGAGAGAATCAATAAGAGAAAGTGTGGAAATGGCAGAAGTGCCAAATGACTTTTTTGTTTCAGTTTTCACCAAAAAGGTTAGTAGTGATTGGATGTCCAACATAGTGAATGCCAGTGAAAATGAGGTAGGATCAGATGCTAAAATAAGGAAAAAACAAGTTAAAAATTACTTAAGACAAATTAGATGTCTTCAAGTCAACAGGTCCTGATGAAATACACCCTAGAATACTCATGGAGCTGACTGAAGAGATATCTGAGCCATTAGCTATTATCTTCAAAAAGTAATGGAAGACAGGAGAGATTGCAGAGGATTGGAAAAGGGCAAATATAATGCCCATCTATAAAAAGGGAAATAAGGACAACCTGGGGAATTACAGATCAGTCATCTTAACTTCAGTACCCGAAAAAGATAATGGAGCAAATAATCAAGCAATCAATTTGCAAACACCTAGAAGATATTAAGCTGATAAGTAACAGTCAGCATGGATTTGTCAAGAACAAACAGTGTCAAACCAACCTAATAGATCAGCCAGTTGTTGAGCTATGGGTAGAACTGGATCCTTAGATAAGTTTCCACAACTGCCAGCCACTTGGTAATTAACCTTGTGTTGTGGAAAGACCAAAGGGTAGGACGCGGTACTGG
The DNA here is from genome assembly GCF_002925995.2 of Terrapene triunguis. NCBI lineage: Eukaryota > Metazoa > Chordata > Testudines > Emydidae > Terrapene > Terrapene triunguis. Next base: position 47,526,581 of record NW_020664446.1, on the reverse strand, counting down.
TAGTGAGATGTTCCTACTTGGATTGTGAGTTATTTCCTGTGACCTTAGAGTATGAAAATAAGAAAACAGACATCTTGAGGATCCAGTGAGGGAATTACAGAAGTCAAAGGCACCATCCTGAATATGCACTGATGGATGAACCTGTTGAGACATCAAAGATCATCTTCCTATCTTCTTTAGAATGAAAAAATCATGGGTATCAAACTTCCTGCCCCTGAATTCTAAGGGCACTTCTGAGATGCAAGAAAATCCACCTCCTATTTCAATAATATCTTGGGAGGAGGGTCACTGAAGAGGGGTGAGAAGTAAGGGTAGGAAGAGACTAGAATTGCATGACACACTCTGTGACCCACTGGTCTGCAGTGATCTCAGTCTAGCATTCCTGATTTAAAAAAAAAAAAAAAAAGGCAGCAGCAAAAAGGAGGATGGTGGAGGGCTGGGGGGCAAATTGACAGTCATACTTCAAAGGTTCTGGCAAGCTCTCAACTGTGGCATGACATCGGCTGTCAAGAGGAAGATTAAGTGTGGTGTAGCTGAGGAAGAGGTGATGGGTAATCTGAACTGGAACTGCTCCTTTTTTTTCAGTGCCTCTGATTGTCAGGAATGAGGGCCTGCCTGCAGCTGAGCCTGAGACTAGCTAATTCCATCTCCAGGCAGACTAATAAGCGCAGATGGGCTACAACAGAACCACATGATTGGCTGAAGGAAGCCAGCAGGATGATTGGCTGAAGGAAGCCAGCAGGCATGCTCTTAAGCCAGCAGCACCAGCATGTCATTGGCTGCTCAACCCTTTGTCCACAGCTGCAATCATCCCTGGGCCTGCCTCCTGCTCAGCCCTACTCCAGCCTTGATCTCACCAAGCCTCCAAACCCTTGCTCCAGTCTGATTTCCTGATTCACCCATTTACCCCAGTTCCAACCCTTGACTACAGCTCCTGACTCTGGTCTCTTGACTCCTGATTCCTGACTCCAGGCTCCACTTCTCAGCTCTTGTTCCTCATTTCACCTTGCTCCAACCACTAGGCCACACCACTCATGCTTTGGTCCAGACACTGATGCCTTCTGTCGTTGATTATAGTATGAAGACGTGGTCTGAAGGAGGTTTGAGGTCTGGCTTGCTTTCTTCTTGGGGTGGCAGTATGTAAGCCCATTGAGAACCATGCAAACCGGTTCATTCTCAAGTTCTTAATGAGTAGAGGGCTTCATCAGTCTTTGAGCTGAAGAAGTCATGACCCTCAAATGGAAGATTATTTATCATGGTTTGGATCTCAAAGGGTATTCCCAATGACTGGAGCCAGAAGAATTTTGATACCTCAAATGTGACAATGGTGAGTGTAGACGTATCGGGTGCATCTAAAGCAGCCTCCAAGAAAGTGGCAGCCATCAGCTACACTTCTAGCATTATGGATTTTAATTCTTCCCTGTACTTCTAAAGGAATCTTTCCAAAAGAAAGTGAGAATTTATCCCAGTATGGAAAGTCATTTTACCAAAAGCACCTAGTGGTAAGCAATGCACATCTGTAGAGGGGCAAAAGATTAGACTTATTTTAATTTTTATTTTTTGGAGGGACAAACAGAGTTTCTTAGGATCCTTGTCCCTAGGTGTTGTTTTAGGAGGCCCCTTCTGTTAAGATCTTTCCCGAACAGCCACTACGACAACAGCCTGACAGCAGATGAAAATCAGAGTACTCACAGCCCTTAGGAGTAACTTGGTTCTGCGTATGTACCCTCTTGAAAGTTGCAGGCACTGATGATGCTGAAGCCTGCCACAAAAGTCCTTAGCAGGCTGTAAAAATCCTTCATTAATAAGCATAGCAAGTTTCCTAGGCATGGAAACATGCAAATGTCTAGTGGCTTGTGAGACTTCTCTTGCACTACTTCCAATGGGACATCAAGGGTCCCAGCAATGCATATCATCGGATCTTGGAACCTCTCAAAGACATCTGCAGGACAAGACATAAAAGGGACTTATGGCTTCATCAGGGGAGGATGATAAAATTGCTGCTGGGGTAAATTTTTCCTCCACCTCTGCCTGTTGATCCTTCTCCCTCTTACGGGAAGGTGGGAGCAAAAGATGGTTGTTTGCAATCATATGGCTGCATACCTCAGGGCACCCAGTAGGACAATGACTGAGGAACATATGGATACCAGACTGGTGGACACACAAGGGGGAGTCTGGTCCCTCAGAAACCCACACAACTCACCTGCCCAAAGAGAGGTCTCTGGAGGACCTCCTTAACTCCCAAGTGTGGTGGCAATGGAGGGGAAGGTACATGTGCAGGATAAGAGTCCATTCTACATCTCAATGTGGAAGAAGACAACAAATACACCTCTTCTAGTTCTGGGAAACCCATTCTGATGTGCTATGGCTCTCATGCATTCTTTGTATCTGGGTAGGGAAAGTAGATTATCCCAATGTCTCAACTGCCATGTGCAGTACCATGGTTTTGGTGACCAACGGCCAAGTTAGCACTGCTTATGTCGTACGAGAACAAGGGGGATTCCAATACTGTGCACACAGACAGGTCACTTGGTGCTGAATAGCCCATTGGAGGTGAAAGGGATGGTACAGTGAAAGTTGAGGCTGAAGTGAAGGTGGTAAGCAGATTTAGCTAGTATCCCAGGCACTGTTTTTGTTGCTGGTATGAGGTGCCATAGGGACCCATCTTAAGCCACTGGCCACCCTTTGGCTGCAGAACTTGAGACAAGTCTAAGATGTTAAACTCGTGTCTCTGTTCCAAAGGTTCTGGAGAGGAAGAACTCTCTCTAGTTTCTGGGGAAATGCTCCGTTCTACCTCTTCTTGACACATGAATCAAAATCAACAATTGGAGTGTCTCACATGTTTCACAGTTGGAGCTTGGAGGGAGGACTGAGGTGGAGCGGGGGTGAAGGGGGGGGGGCATGAGTGGAAGAGGCGAGAGAGGAAGTAGCCTCCCTGAGAGGAAGTTTCACCGGATGCCCACGCCTACGAGATCTAAAGCAGCTAAATGACCACTCCCCACTAGTTAAACAGGAACAGTAAGTCGGATAGACACAAAGTTCCCTAGAACAATGTCCTAAGCACTCAGGGTTTTTTGTTTTTCTGCTTACACTTGCTGAAAAGAGTACATTCACAATATGGGCTTCCACAGGAAGAACATAGGAATGACCACACTGGGTCAGACCAATGATCCAGCTAGCCCAGTATTCTGTCTTCCACCAATGTCCAATGCCAGATGCTTCAAAGGCAGTGAACAGAACAGGTTAATTTATCAAGCGATCCATTCCTTGTCACCCAGTCCTAGCTTCTAGCAGTCAGAGATTTTGGGACACCAGGAGCATGGGGTTGCGTCCCAGACCATCTTGGCTAACAGCCATTGATGGGTATATACTTCGTGAACTTATTTTTAACCTAGTTATACTTTTGGCCTTTATATATCAAATCAAAAATTGATTCTTAAAATAAGTAATTTGCAGTCTGCTTTTATAAACTTGCTCCCACGAAAAGGGGGGGGGGAAAAAATCGGTCAATAATGCAAAATAAGGACATGTTAAGTTTGAGCAGGACTGGAATCTAACATCATAAGTCATGTTTTAACAACAATGATAATTACTTTTAAAATTCCAATATTACAATTTTGATTTTTAGAAACTACAAAGATAATTACTAAAGAAAATATTTAACTACAATAAGCATTTGTTTGCATGAATACGTTTAAAACTGTTATAGTATAAGATCTCAGTTCAGGGGCGCTAGAACAATTTTTATAGTGGGGGTGCTGAGAGCCATTGAACCAAACTGTAAATGCCATAAAATGGAAGCCACTTCACGCCAGGGAGTATGGCAGCACTCCTAGTTCCAGCATCTATGTCTCAGCTACATACTGGTTTAAGTACATGAAATGGGAAAAAAAAAAAAAAAAAAAAAAAACCTGTAGAAAACACTAAATCAGTTTAACTGACAGCTTCAAGAAGCCTCTCTCAGATCAAGGTCAGATTCATCTGCCCAATTAGAAACATCATAAAGAGCTCGGCATCAATAAGTAGCCTTCAGCTGTCCTGATGTTCCAGCTTCTGCATTCCCAGTGAGACATATACAGGAAGCATACCCTGATGGGAGACTACCCAAAAGAAATAGCTATGTTTAATTCTTTTGAGCTGAGCAAGAGAAAAGTCATCTTTAACAAGGTTTTTACTACAACATCCAAAATGTCTTGGTGTATATAAACAGTATTAAAACAACTAGGCCAGAAACTTATTACATATAGCCTTTAGTGGGGGGTTTTAAGTCTCACAGTACAGTAGAACATCAGTTATGAACACCTCAGGAATGGAGGTTGTTCATAACTCTGAACAAAACGTTATCATTCTTCTTTGAAAAGTTTACAACTGAGCATTAATTTAACACACCTTTGAAACTTTATTAGGCAAAAGAAAATTGCTGCTTTTAACCATTTTTATTTAAATGAAACAAGCACAGAAACAGTTTCCTTACCTTTCCCCCCCAAACTTTCCCTTTATTTGTTTAGTTGTTTACATTTAACACAGCACTGTACTATATTTGGTGGTTTTGCTTTTTTTCCCCCATCTTGGCTATTGACTGATTGCATACTTCCAGTTCCAAATGAGGTGTGTGATTGACAGTCAGTTCATAACTTTGAGGTTCTACTGTATGAGACTCTTCAGAATAGCCCTAGAAGCAACAGATACTACTTTGGAAAAGAAATCAATTTAGCTAAACATTCATCTACTTCTGAAATTTATTTGCTGAAACATTTGAAGGAGTTTATTACCTCACTATTGATAGGGCTAGAAATCAGAGGGGGAAGCTAAGGTGTATCCTTAGCTCTTATTTTAAGAATTTATTTGAGAAAGCACCTATCAATCTTTTACCAGAGAACAAAACCAATACAGGTAAAGAAAGCAATATTGCATAAATGAGCAGAAGAGATTTAGTCTTGCTACTTAACAGATCATCTGCCTGCATATATTCCAGGTTATACCGTCTTACTTTAATGACAAGTTTTTACTATTTTGTATTCCTGTTAGCAAGGCACAGACAACAAAGCTATATAAGAACTGAAGGTTACTTAGTTGTAACCAGAGTTCTTCACACTGGTCTCTGCATATTCATACTCTTGGGACTTTCTCCAACCAGTGCAGCAGGATAATTGAACATGTAGCAGTATCCCCACTTCCACGCCTTCCCCATCTAACCCTCAGTGCACTTCAGTGTGAGAGTATAAGGGGTGTGGTGCCACTGCCAACTCAGTTCCTTCCACCTTTAAAATGGGAAAACCTAGATATTTTAATTTGGACTCCTCAGGGGAGGGAAGCTTGGCAAGCAGTGCAAATATGACGATTCCATATCAAAGACCTCTGGTTACAAATAAGTAGGGTGACCAGACAGCAAGTGTGAAAAATCGGGACGGGGGAGGGAGGTAAGAGGAGCCTATATAAGAAAAAGACCCAAAAATCGTGACTGTCCCTATAAAAATCGGGACATCTGGTCACCCTACAAATAAGTAATCTTCAGTACTTCTTTCGGTAGCCTCTGCATATTCCCACTTTTGGGATGTAGGAATGTGGAGTTTTTCTTAAAAAAGTATTGGAGTACTGCTATACCAAACTGGCCATCCAACTTGGATAATATATCCAGTGCATAATGCTTCATTAAAGTATGAATTGACTTCCAGCTTTGCATATCTCAATAAAAAAATGAGTTTATTAAAAGCTGCAGATTTAACCACTGTCCTAACAGAATGAGCTCTAAACGGAGTAAGAGTAAGAAGAGAAGCTCCTCTATAGCACTCTTCAATGAGCTGTCTAACCCACCTAGACAGGGACTAAGACGAAATGGCTTTTCCTTTGGGATTAACAGCACATGAAACGAATAACTCATATAGAAGAAAGTTTTAAGTCTTCTTCCAAGTAATATGATAGTACTCTTGACATTCAACAAATGTAACATGACCTTCCGTTTAGATGAAGGAAGCTTTGGAAAGAAAAACAGCGATAGATTAATGGTTTGATTTGCATAAAATTCAGAACCAACTTCAGGAAAACATTTAGGGTGTGCTCTAAGAAACACCTTGTCCTTATAAAAAGTAGTATGGGGGAGGAGGGTGTCACCATGCCTCAGTAGCTCACAGCTGAGAATATTCAGGACAGACTGCTGAGAAGTAGGACAGACAACAAACTGGCGGTTATTCTATCGTTAGCGTTTACCAAACCAGTAACATAAATGAGCTTCTGTTTGCCACCCCAGTGAACAAGAAGCCAAAAACACAGTCACCTTAGGCATTCTAGTCCTTGGCTCATCACCCCAACATTGGACAATATGATGAGTGGTTAGTGAAAACCAATTTCATTAGACATAGGGACCTTATAATCCTAAGGGATCAGCCACTTAGCCAAGTCAATATATAACTCAGATTTTACCCAATATTCACACTGATGCCAATCTTTTAGTAACTAAAAACTAAAGGTTTAATAATAAAAGAAGAGTGATAACTGTTAATAGATCATATGCATACAAATGACTGCAAAGTTCTTGTATCAGGTTTATAGCACTGATGGAATAAACTGCTAGCTTGCAATAGTCTCTCTAAAATCACCCAAACAGATTGGGGGTTATCAGTCCTTGTTCAAAGCTTCCTGTAAGAAATCCAGTCCAGATAAGTGAAGCAGGAAATGAAGACAAAATGCACGTTTCAGGTGCCTTTTTATATCCTCTGCCACGTGCATGGAAATTTACTGTCCCAAACAAAGTCCACAGCCCGTTTGTAAAAAGTTACTGGCCCAAGATGAAGTACAGAGTCACATGGCATATCACATGCCCTTACATGTTTTGTTGAATCACAGAGGGTGGCCATTGGCCCCTCGGAGTCTGAGATGTCCGCAAGAAGACCTATTAGGGCAGTATGAGTTTCTTCTATGGCCCACTGTTAGAGTGAAGTGTCCTTAATGGGCTATCAACACACAGCTTTCTAGCCTGGATGTAAGTCCTATCGGGTGGGTATCACCTAGGAATACAACAGATTTCAGATACAAATGTAGAGCCAATCTTCATAACTTCAGATACAGAGATGATGCATGGATTTAACCAGAATAACCATACTAGATAGGCACTAATTTTTCCATTGCTATCTTACATGATACAGTTTGTATAAGATTTATGGAAACTTGTTACTATTGTTACAGTAATATAAATGGTCATCTCTCTCTTACACTGCATCACAAGAGTCCACCACAAATGCAGGTAGTTCACTAATTCTTCTTGCAGAAGGAATCGCTATTATAAAAGCTGTCTTCACAGAAATAGAACAAAGAGCAGCTCACTATATGTTCAAATGGTAGCAACATCAGCTGTATCAAAACTAAATGAAATACCATGAAGCAACAGGGTCCCACACTGGGTGATGCAGGATAGTCCTTTCAAAAAGTTCCTGACCAACCTATGTGAATAAATACATTTGCCATTAACTTGAGTATGGTATGCTGCTAAATGAACCTTAAAGGGCAGATACAACTCATTTATTTTTAATTGTAACTGATATTCCAGAATAAATGGTACTGGAGCTGAAACTGGGTCAGCACCTCTCCCACTTGTCTACAAAACAACTCCTTCCACTTGAACTATTTTTTTTCTAGTTGATAGTTTTCTGGCATTATTTAAAACTCTTTGCACCTCAAATAGCACAATCTTTCTATTTCTGTCAAAGACCTATCACCCAAGCCTTCAAATATAATGCCTGGAGATCTGGGTTGAATACCTTCCCTTTCCGTCCTCACCCCCGGGAATAGCAAATCCATTGATAATAAGAGCATTTTGTAGTTGCTTTTGAATAAAAGGAGTTACTCGGTGTAACACTTCTCCAAGTCATTCTTCATAGAGACTTTATTACTAGTATTTATTGTTTCTACTGAAATAATGCTTTGACACACCAGACATGGACCAGGATCCCATTGTGATCTGCTTTGTACAAGCATACAAAGCCACTGTCCCTCCCCCAAAAATTTACTATGTACAGCAAAAGCTAGTTTCTTTATAAATTCTGACTTTGTAGATTTTACTAATCTATAATCCAGAAAAAGTTATAAAATTGTGAAACAAGAAAACATTTAGATGAACCAAAGCACAATGCCAGAAGTCAGAAAAATTGATACATTTCCAAACTCCTATCTTTCTTCCAGCTTCAAGAGTGCCTCTTCATACTAAAAGTTATTTATTTGCCCAGAATAATATTTGAGGAACAGGCAAAGACAATGATCTTGGCTGCATATATCTTAGCTAACCCTAACTAACTAATGCAAAAGGAAACTTTTAGATAATTTTCTGTGTGATGTATATCTGAATCCCCATTCCATATTTTCTGGAACTCTAAATTTAGAGTCATAATTTCATTCTATCCCTTCTTCTCTGATTCATGAATCTTGTTCTACAACAATACAGCCTTGCCATCATCCCAGTCACTTTGTCTGTATCTCTTGCCTTCTCAACACTTACAATCTAAAATGACGAAAAAAGTAAGCTCTTCAAGACAGGAACTGTTTTCCTAGGTATCTATACTGCACCTAGCACAACAGGGCCCATCCTGACCAGAGCATTTGGGTACTCCCACAATATAAATAATTTTTACCTTATCCTGCAACATCTCTTTTCCCATTTGAAATCTCGTTTATGTGTTTGAACAGAGATTTAAAAATATACTAAGTGCCATTCTTCAATGCCTTATTGTCCTAGTAACAGTTCACAATTACTTTTCCTAAATGGAAAAAGGCCATAATTTACCAGAAATTTATTACACCTTCTTTTCTGCAGTGGTATAAAAGACTCTCTATCATGGCACTGCTGTTATATTTTAAATCTATTAACACTTCTGACAGCTGCTCAATGGCCAGTATATGTACATAGGCTAATCAAACCATCTACCCATGTCTGGCAACAGCATAGTTAAATGTCTAGCTGCAACACACTAAAATATGTATGTCATTACTCCTTAGAAAAAAGAACAAGAGTACTCGTGGCACCTTAGAGACTAACAAATTTATTTGAGCATAAGCTTTCGTGGGCTACAGCCCACTTCATCGGATGCATAGAATGGAACGTATAGTGAGGAGATATACATACATACAGAGAACATGAAAAGGTGGGAGCTGCCCAACCAACTCTAAGGGGCTAATTAATTAAGATGGCCTGTTGTCAGGAGAAAAAAAACTTTTGTAGTGATGATCAGTTTGACAAACTGTCTTAAATGGGCTCTCTTGATTATCACTACAAAAGTTTTTTTTCTCCTGCTGACAACAGGAGTGAAGTTAGGCCATGATCTGGCACAGCACTTAAATATGTGCATGAAGTTCAGCACCTGAGTATCCCCATTGAAATGAATGCTTCACCAGACTGGGCCTTAGTGAATGGCCTGGCTAATACCTAGTGTAGTACTCAGTATGTCACTGGACCATCACTGGACTAGAACTGAAATTGTTGCAGATAATAGATTATAAGGGCACTGGGAGTGGAGGCTCCAGAACAACAGTGGAGAGCGCAGGCCACTGGCTGCACAGAGATGGGGATCACCCTGCAGCCCTCCCCTGTACCAGGACACAGACTTGTTGGTGAGGCTGTACCCAACTCTCAAACAGAGCAAGGGCCAGGTCTGCCCCAGAAACATGCCAGGGCCCTGCCCCTCCACACCAGCCACACCATGATAGCAAGTGAGGGGCACAGAGTCTCACACACATGCCCAGCCCTGCCCCTAATCTAGGTGTGAGGCAACCAGACTCAGCCCAGCAAGATCCAAGTGTGAAAGGGCTTAGTGTGGGGGGGGGGAAGAGGGGGAAGAGCAAGTGTGGGATGAGAAGGTTCTGTGGGGGGCAATCTGGGTGCAGGTGGCTCAGTGGGAAGGTCCAGGTTCGGGGGGAGGGGAGGGATCTGGATGCACGGGGACTGGGTAGGGAGTTCTGGGTGCAGGAGGAACGGGACTCTGCAGGGGGTCCAGGAGAAGGTGTTTGTGGCTGAGCGGGGGAACCTGGGTATGGTGGTACGGGGCATGGGTGGGGGTTCTGGGCGAGGAAGGGTGGGGCTTGGCAGGGTGCAAGTTCGAGAGAACGGGCTCAGCAAGGGGGTCCGGATGCGGGAGTGGAGATCCAGATACAGGGCTGGTGTGGGATCCAGATACGCAGGGATTGGGCAAACGGGGGGACAGCTCCCCATACAATGACCCCTCCCCTGCATGGCTGGGGAGTGATGGGGCAGAAAGTGGGGGGGAGCAGCACCCCGTACAGTGACCCCTCTGCCCATGGCTGGGGACCAATGGGGTCAGGAAGCGAAGGAGGGGGGGTGCAGAGCTTCCTGCAGCCAAGAGAGGTTCCCAGGCATGGGCCTAACCCAGCCCCTCCATTGAGGGGAAGAGGAAGTCCTGTCCCATCCCTCCCCCAATACCCCAGCTGGGGCTAGGAGCTGGAGCCAGCACACGGTCAGAGCCACCACCTGGGGCAACCCGAGCCCTGCCCCTCCCCAGCTCTGGGCACACCGCAATAGTGAGCGAGAGGGACAGAGTCTTGCACATACACCCAGCTCTTCCCCACTGAGGCAGTGATTTATGTCTCCCTCGGCTGCTCCCAACACCCGAACCAGATGCACCCACTCGAAACCACTGGCCAGGAGAGGTGTGTGAATCAATTATTCCATGAGGAAAAAGTAAAATCTGCAGGGACTATTAATTCTGCACTTGTGCAGTGGCACAGAATTCCCCCAGGAGTAATATGTTAAAATTGCTACCATTCCAAATAAGGCCCTCTCCCCCAGTATGACCATAGTTTTACCCAAGTGCAATCAAATAAATCATAATTTTATATTGCTGCTTATCCTCGTTCTTTTTATAGCTTCACTGTTATAGGACCATGTGACTATAGTTGGCAGAAAAATAATTTTTCCTACCAGTACTTACGCTTGGGAAAATACTAGAAATTATAATGCAGTGCAATCATCAGTAGAAGAATATTCCCTAAGTTTGCTCAGAGCACAATACTCAGTCTTACACACATGCTATATTTGCTGAATTACAAGTAAAAGGTCCCAGTTTCCAAAGTTACTACACACAGACTGTATCTTTGTTCTTTATCATAAAATGTCCGTTACTCTAACTCACTGGTTCCCAGACTGTGGGTTGCAACCCCAATGGGGTCGTTCCATCGGCAGATGGTTTCTATGACCCCAGTGAGCATGGAGGATGCCATTTAAAAATGGCGTTCCCCGCACAGCATGACCTTGCACGTACAGTGCATCTGAAGTCACACCACACATGGAGTACACAGTTTTGCTCTATAAAATAGTATTCTCCATGTGGCGTGACCTCACATACACGGTGTTCAAGGTCATGCTGTGAGGAGGATGCCATTTTTAAATGGCCTCCTCCCTGCTGACTGGGGTCATGGGAAGCAATACATCTGAGGATGGGGTCACGCAGGGAAAGTTTGGAAACCACTGTTCTAACTAATTTGCTCTAGAAGTCAAACAGTATTGTATCCAAATGAAGATGGATACCCAAAATAGGAACGTCTCAGTTCAAGCAGTTTTCCACTACATTGTTGTGTGAGGAAAAAGATTCTCTATTCCATTAACTAAATTTGGATCATAAATTTACATTAAATATTCTCAATTTGTTATCTGCCTACCTAGGAACTTATATGGCCCTCATTAGCATACCATCCAAGTGTGTTTCAATCATAGATGGATTTTATCTTCAACACCTCAGAGAGATACAGAATTATCATCATCATCTCCATTTTACAGGCAGGAAACTGAAGCAGAGAGTAGATTACGTGATTTGGCCAAGTACACACACTCAGTTCCTGACTCAGCCATTGATCTGATGTCTCCTGCGTCCTCAGTCCAATGTCCAAGGCACTGGAGCATCCTTCCTACAGCTAATCTACATTTAATTTTCCATCCACTTAATTAAAATATGCTATAAAGTCTCAATTCTTCAACTGTTAAGTAACTTGTACACTACATATTCAGAAGCAGAGATATGTTTTAGGTACACCTGGCTTAAACACACAAATACTTAATGTACTCATGCCATTTGGAGGCCTGCCTGCAGAAGACCAAGTTTGCACTGGATGTCTGTATGTCGAAGCTGGACAAACAGTTTCAAAAGGTCAGACCCATATTGCTAAGATTTCAATTCAATAGCATTTAAAAAGACCAAAGGAAATAAACCATGAGAAAAAGTTGAGTTTAAAAAAAAAAAATGTATACTTGTTTCTATTGAATTTTTCTAAATAATATATAAATGTGTTCTTTAACGTCTTCTTATTGTAGAGAAAAATAAAAAAAAAAGAAAACAGTTACTCACAAATGCACATCTTAACATTACAATTTCCATATACTGTATTACCTGTTTGTCCCTTTTATTATTAATGAATATTGATACTACAGTAGCACCCAAACACACCAATCAGCACTCTTCTACTAGGTGTTGTATGAACACGACATGGTCCCCTCCCTCAAACAATTTACAATTTAAGACGCAGGTCCTTTTGAGTAAAGACTTGCTGCCATGGGTAGTAAGAGGAAAGTGTGGGAGGGTCATGGTTTTCCCCACCCTTCATGCCCTCATACAGGCTCAGGCTGCTGGTGCAGCCCAAGAGACACTTAAAAAGAATCTAGGCCTAGCACAAGGCATATGAGTACTTACAGTGGGATCCACAATGATACATACTTGAAGAAAAACAACCTACAGAGTAGGAGGGCACACCTCACACCACACACTTTCAAATCTTTCCATGAATTAGGACAACTAAAGCTAACTGAGTCTTTAATTTCTAAAACTTAACATGGACAAGTGTGATATACCATTTTTATTTTCATGTCCTTCTGCATATTAAATGACAGAACTCTTCAAAGAATATCTGAACAAGTTGGTTCAACCATTTTAAATCCTATCCAACCCAACCATCTGGATGTTACTCAAAGCCCAAAGATAGATTAGGTAACAAACCTCTGAGTTAGAAAATTAAAACAAAATTTTCACCTTTCATAAAGTCTGCTTTAAGTCCATGAATAGATTTTCAAATAAAAACAATATACAATGTATTTCAATGGATATTTTCAAATTTTTGAAAATTCGAGTGTTCAGACTATCCTTTAAATTGCATCTTTATTTTTTATTGTTTAAGTGTTAAGACCTTTATAAACATTAACAGGGGGCAGAACATCCTTATCAGCAACGGATACTGAGCAGACTCAAGAGCAACACTGAACTGTTAATGCAGACGACAGAAAGTGGAAGTGACCACCAACAAAATAATAAAACTAGCTATGCACAAAATGCTGTAATATTTACTAAGAACAAAGCTAGGAATTGAAAACAATTTTCATTAATTTATTTCTTCATTTTTAATATTAGGTATTCCTTTTAACTACAGTAGATAAAGCACTTTCAAACAAAGCGTTTTCAAGTCAGTGATATCCTTTAAAAGTTCAAATAGAGTACAAGTTAATTTATATGATTTCTTCATGAAAGCTTCTTTTACAGGTGGTAACTTTTCAAGCATATGAAGCTAGGCCTGACATGAAGAAATTCCACCCTTCAATACAAAATGCACTTTACAGGGAAGTGGATAAAAAGCACGAACTCAGAACTGCACAGGATTTGCTTACCATCTATTCAAGTTTCTGCAACAAAACAAAAAAAAATAAATAAACCTTTGCCTTATATCTGAGAAAGCAGTCTATACTATAAACCCAATATACAATTAACACGTCTCCTTGCTTAGGCTGTGTGTTGATTCTGTGGAGTTTCCAAAAGGACAATGGATTTTTAAAAAGCCAATTGAACAATTAAAATTTGGCGCTTGACGCTTTCTACAGTGCGCATGAGGTATATCATCAAGGCATCAGTTACAGCTCCAGAATTAAGACAGATTTGCATTTTATGCTTAAAGCAGAGATTCAACCTTTGTTATGTATGAAAAATACAGCTTATCCTCTCCATATTAACACTTACTCTGCACATAGAATGATTCTTCTGAGCATTTAGTAGTAAGTCAATAATTAGTTTATTGGTTTTAAATAATTCTAAAATGGATCCTTTAACAAAATTCAGCATCTATGTCAGCCTTTACTTTGTCCCAAATGATCTTAATGGAACACCAAGCAAACTTCAAACCTTCTATATAGTTAACTTTCATTGAAATCTTGAGCACAGCCTAGACTTGGTTAACAAACTAGGTTTTAATTAAATTAGTGATTGTGTATTTATGTGTGATGATTATACAGGCTACAGACACGTCAGGTCAACCACTCAGTTAACTCCTAAGTGAGACCATTACGACATCCAATTTGGAGGACAGAGTCATAATTCAAAATGATCTGGACAAATTGGAGAAATGGTCTGAGGTAAACAGGATGAAGTTTAACAAAGACAAATGCAAAGTGCTCCACTTAGGAAGGAAAAATCGGTTTCACACATACAGAATGGGAAGACACTGTCTAGGAAGTACAGCAGAAAGGGATCTAGGGGTTATAGTGGACCACAAGCTAAATATGAGTCAACAGTGTGATGCTGTTGCAAAAAAAAGCAAACATGATTCTGGGATGCATTAACAGGTGTGTTGTGAGCAAGACACGAGAAGTCATTCTTCCGCTCTACTCTGTGCTGGTTAGGCCTCAACTGGAGTATTGTGTCCAGTTCTGGGCACCGCATTTCAAGAAAGATGTGGAGAAACTGGAGAAGGTCCAGAGAAGAAGAATAAGAATGATTAAAGGTCTTGAGAACATGACCTATGAAGGAAGGCTGAAAGAATTGGGTTTGTTTAGTTTGGAAAAGAGAAGACAGAGGGGACATGATAGCAGTTTTCAGGTATCTCAAAGGGTGTCATAAGAAGGAGGGAGAAAACTTGTTCACCTTAGCCTCTAAGGATAGAACAAGAAGCAATGGGCTTAAACTGCAGCAAGGGAGGTTTAAGGTTGGACATTAGGAAAAAGTTCCTAACTGTCAGGGTGGTTAAACACTGGAATAAATTGCCTAGGGAGGTTGTGGAATCTCCATCTCTGGAGATATTTAAGAGTAGGCTAGATAAATGTCTAACAGGGATGGTCTAGACCAGGGGTAGGCAACCTATGGCACAGGTGCCGAAGGCGGCACACGAGCTGATTTTCAGTGGCACTCACTGTCCGGGTCCTGGCCACCGGTCTGGGGGGGCTCTGCATTTTAATTTAATATGAAGCTTCTTAAACATTTTGAAACCTTATTTACTTTACATACAATAGTTTAGTTATATATTATAGACTTATAGAAAGAGACCTTCTAAAAACGTTAAATTCTATTACTGGCACGCAAAACCTTAAGTTAGAGTGAATAAATGAAGACTCGGCACACCACTTCTGAAAGGTTGCCGATCCCTGGTCTAGACAGTATTTGGTCCTGCCATGAGGGCAGGGGACTGGACTCGATGACCTCTCGAGATACCTTCCAGTCCTAGAATCTATGAATCTATGAATCCAGGGGTAACTCAACCAATCTCAAAGTTTCCTCTACAGCTAAGCTGCATGCAACAATTCTATTGTTTGGAATAAATCAGGGGAATGAAAGGCGCTGGATACATGTATCAAGAGAACTATTTGCTTTTGGACATATGTTCATGATTTAACCTTAAAGTGAAGAAGCGGGTGTCAGTCCCATAGGTCCCTCAGGGAGAAAAATTTTTTGACCATGGAAGTCATTATCAGAGAGAGGATTCAGAGGTATTATAGAGATGTTTATAAAAACAGAAAAGGAAAAGCAGAACTAGGTGTAAGGATTCACCCATTCTCCTTTACCCGTTTCCAAAAATACACACAAGGATAAGGAATGAGCGCCAAGGTCTCTACCTTGACTTTAGCAGATGCTTTCTAGTGGCCTTTTGACATCCAATATGGAGACAGTTTCAAGTTGGAAAATATGTCTGATAGTCCAGCTTGGCCCCTCCTAAATTGTATTTATAACTTTACAGTACATCGTAGACGACCAGTGAGACTTAACTTTTATAACCACAGTAGATTTATCAATGAAAGACCCAACTTCAGTATCCATGGTAAATTTGGGATGTGGGGAGATTTTTTTTTTTTTTTTAAATCCTGATTAAAAATGTGTAGTTTAACAATGTGTGGATTACCACTGTTCTATTTGGTTATGAAAACATTATTTAATACCAATTAAATGTGTTTAAGAAGAAATGCTCTGTATTGGTAGTACCAAGATTTTTGAGCACCAATTTTTATCTATTTACTGCACTGTCATAATATCAGCTATATCCAAGCCCCCTAACTATGCAGCTGCAATATTCTTTGAATGCGATCAATAAATATAGCTGCTCCCCATCCCAAACAAATACCAACTTTAAGAAAGACCAAAATGAGACGGATACTTATATCACTTTTTTGATATGATAATACAGACTTTTAAGCTAATTATAGGGCAGCAAGCTCCAGTGTAATACAGGCCAATTTCAGAACCTGCAAAATAAACTCAGGTGGCTAAAAATGTAGAGGTACAATAGAGCATCAGAGTTACAAACAGACCAGTCAACCACACATTTGGAACCAAAAGTACGCAATCAGGCAGCAGCAGACACACACACACACACGCACACTAAAGCAAATGCAGTACACTACTGTGTTAAACAAACTACTAACAAAATAAAGGGAAAGTTTAAAAAAAATATTTGACAAAGTTAAGGAAACTGTTTCTGTGTTGGTTTTATTTAAATTAAGATGGTTAAAAGCAGCATTTTTCTTCTGCATATTAAAGTTTCAAAGCTGCATTAAGTCAATGTTCATTTGTCAACTTTTGAAAGAACCACCACGCCGTTTTGTTCAGAGTTATGAATATTTCAGAGTTACAAACAACCTCCATTTCCAAGGTGTTCGTAACTCTGAGGTTCTACTATATCAATATATAATATAGGTGCACATTTACTGTAGTATTAAAAGGTGCCACAGTATCATCATACACGCTGTACGCTAAACACAGGCCATGCCAGAGTGGTTTCCTATAGCCTCCTTATGGGGCAACCTTTTAAGGTCACCTTTTTACAGAAATTCAGATTTCTATAAATGGGAGATAGGAGGTGCTAATTTTATATACTAGCTTTTAAAATGAAAACATTTCAAATCCTTTCAATTATTTAAGATGCCATTTTCTCTTCCTAATTTAAGATTTTTTTGCAGTGATTATAAATACACCATTAGATCATTTCTAAGACACTGAACCACACCACCTTTAAGTAACAGGATAGAACACCTTATCTTAAGCACACCTCACGTGACTACATTTTTACTCATACTTATAATGCAATTATAGATATAATGGATAAGTAACTGGAACCAAAAGTGAATGTAAGTGGAAGTCGTAATACATTGTTTTAGGTCTAAAACATAAAATTAAATATGTATAGTAAGTATACTGGACATCTACTGCCAATGCAAGATCAATTTTTATGCAATTCGTTGATTTGCCTCAAAGCTAAGATTAGAAATATGCATTGTTAACATTCTATCTTTCCATATCCAACCTTTAATTCTTATATTTTTTTTTCTTACTCTATGTAACACATTGAAAAGCAATTGTAAACCCCTTAGGAAAACTAGCACCTGCAGGAAAGGTCCCATTTGGCAACTGCTGATACTGTCAAGTTATTCATCACAAATCTCACACTAGATCCCACTCCCTTCCTGTAGTGCTAACTGGTGGAGTTGGAGAAAACAGAGCTTGTAGTGTTCACATTAAAACTCCCACAACTAAGCAGCTGAGTCTCCTACATCCCCTAAAATACTGCTCTTGAGAGCAGGCTTCACATGGAGTTATGCAACATCCTGTTCATAGCCAAAAGCTCCAGATGGGATATGTTTCATTGCTGCTTTTATTTTTTTTCCTATTGAGCTTTTTCTGTTTTCTTTAAAAGCATTCACCCCAAGTTAATGCTGTAACAAGAATGCAGACAAACCAAAACCTCAAAATTTTATCTATATTCCTTTGCTAATTTTTTTTTGACAAGCATACTTAAATCCCAAAATATTTTGTGCAATTGAGCAGATAAATTGCCAACAACTTTACATATAGAAACTTACAAAAACAAACAATTCAGAAAAGTGTCTGCGTTGTTTCAGAAAGCTTCTAGTATTAAGAAGCGTTAACATTGTCATGGCATATTACTCAAGAGAGGTTCTTGTCAACATAAGGAAAAAACCACCTAGGTCTGCTGATCACACTGAAAGTTGGCAATTTCTCAAACATCTGCTAAAGGTCAGATTTCCACTGCATGGAACCAATCAATGGAGCTACACAACTCTCTCAGCACCAGAAGAAGCTCCAAACAAAGACCAATGTTTTACGTAAGTAAAGAAACTTAACCTAAATTTTTGAACACTCTGTTTAGCAAAGTCTTTTCCTCCACTGCCACATAATATCCATACACCTGGCAAGTACTGTTGAAATTCTTTTGATTTGGCTTTTGCACCAGAAACCAAAAGTTATCCTATGTTAACTAAGTAAATCTTTATTTTGCTTATTTTACAAGTACTTCACTACAAGTATGTCCCTGTCAGGAAAGAAATATCAATTACAGACGCTCCCCGACTTACGCAATTGTTCTGTTCTGGAAAGGCTTGCGTAACCCGAATTACATAAGTCGGAAACTTATTTTGTGCAAGCATAAAACCAAACAATTACAACAAAAATATTGCATTTACCTTAATCCTATTGTTATCCTGGCACAATGAAGGCTGCATTTTGGTGGTGGACGACAATGGGCTTAATTTGTAGATGAGGAAGGAGGAGGAGGAGGAGACAGGCATTATTTGAATGAAATAATAGGGTGAAATAACAGAAATACAGATCACTAAAATAACACGAGACTGAGAGGCTGTGAGAGCGCAAAGCCTTCCCCTTGTAGGAGATGTAGTGTGCAGAGGAATACAGCAGTAGCAATACAGTACTTTGCGTTCCCATACGCTACGTGATATTTTCCGCAACTCGGAAATTTTATTTATGTCTTATGGAACTTTTGCATAAGGTAAAATTTGTCTAAATCAGGTCTTGCGTAACCCGGGGAGCGTCTGTATAAATCACACTGTTCTATAGGTCAATTCTAATCATGTATTATTAGTGCTGTCATATAGTAAACTGTCAGCATTTATTACACTTTTCAAAAGAGAAGATAAGACTGTTTACTTTTCTAGGGTGTTAAGCGATCCTCAAACTATGTATTTGTTTCTATTTTTATATTTAGAAGTCACTTTTTTTCTCTCTATTTTTTAAAGGAACCACTACCATTCTATAGCCAATGTGGGAGGAAGTGAAAGGAGATAGAGTAGACACAACTTACTAGTTTTGTAAACCCTACACTACCCCCAGTGTTTTGTTCCTCTGAATCAGAAGTTCAACTTCACCACTATGCTACAGAGTCTAGACTGCTTTGGTTCCATAAAATTATGAAGTACCACAAGTTTAAATGGTGATTTTATGAATTAAAGAGCTATAATAGATTTCTTTTAATACTTTAGGAATGGAAAAAGGCCAACAATATTTAAGGCAAAAAATTTCCAGCAGTGGAAACAAAAAATATAAGCAATTGAAATTACTGAGGTGCCTTTTCAAAATAACAGTCTACATACAAAATCAAGGAAATTCAGTGTTAGACCTAAACAGGAATCCAACCATCTTATTTCAGGCCATAGTATTAAGTTGCACATACTAAAATCATTCAACAACTTGGGGTAGAGGGGGCATGACGAGTTATCTAAAGTGACTTGTATGTTATATGCACTTCTTCACTCATCTGGCAGTCTGATCAGAATATCAGGTCTCATACCAGCGGCTTTGCTGAGGATCCTCATTGGTATGGAGTCCACTAGGGCCTGTCTCATGAGCTGGCACTTTTGTTATGTTTACGACATAGCAGATAACAGAAGGTGAGTGAAAAGGTCCTGATTATCAGCAATCTGCTGAGTAACTCAACCACTTGGCTATTGCCCTACCGGAGATGAAAGGGTGGGGGGAAATGAAGAAGCATCAGCATGCCACTCTGACATTAACAACCATCCCCTGTAGCTTATATTTCTGGCATTCCCCACCCTCCTCTCACAATGGTAATGTAAAAATCTTTAATATCACTCTATACCATTACAAACATTTTTACTGGAATAAGTTTAGAACAGTCACATCATTCAAGTGATGGAGCCTTAGTATGCAGAACTTGGGGTGACAAATTACCATATAGTAAAATCTGTAAATATCTGAGTCAGGCAATTTTTTTTGTAAACATGACAGTTCACACACGAACATTCATTTAGCCTGACTTGTATTCAAATAGTGCAAACACTTATGTAACATTCTTCCTTAAAAATAATTTATCCCTGTATAGCAGTGATCAATGTTCTTCACAACCTCCTTGAACACATAGGCCACAGACATCCAGTCCTGCCCCACTCCTCCAATGTCATGCATATCCTCAAAGAGCTGGTCTGGGAAATCCCATTAGTCAGTAAAAGCCAGACGGGTAGGTACAGGCTGCATCATCATACAAGACAACACTTTAATGTATTTCATGTACATAAGAAGAGAAATCAAGTCTCTATGTTGCAATTAGTAGGGCTCATCCACCATTAAGTGATGAAGGCAAAGTTAGGATTGGAGGAAGAATCTTATTGTTACCATACTGTTAAGATTTTAAAATTATTTTTCTGAATACTACAACATTCTAATTTCAAACTTGTAAAATAAAACTGAAGAAAAACAATTCAGTAGTATTGAGTGTTGTTCAAAATCTTTTAACATTCTTTTATTTTTCTAACTTCAAATAGATTTATTTGTGAGACTATAGCTTGCCATACTTTCTCAGTAATCTTAAAACAAGTAAGTATTCTGTTACTTTTCCTAAATTATCATTTTAAAAAGTACTATCCATATTCACAGTTGTACTGAAAGCATGAAACTATTACAGGCCACTCCTTGTATTGAAAGCGAAGACATAGGAAATCACACTGAATGAGCAAACTAAATGAAGTATGCATACAAATACACACAAAAGTAGTATATTTGATATACTTCGATGAGTTCAACAAATTCATGAAAGTGACATGAGGTAAGCATACTAATTTATTTTGTATGTTAACTAGGTTCTATTTAGGACAGTTTACTTGTTAGAAAATCAGAACCTAGAGCAAAACATTACTGTCCAGAAAAGACAGAAAAAATACTAGACATGGTCCTTTATATAACAGCCTGGTAGCTCCAGCTCTGTTTCATTCATGTTCCTGATTTTATGGCATTGCTTAAACTGATATTGTGCCATTACCATCGATCATACTGCTGGCAACAAATCATTGAGATTCTGCTCCAACATAAGTATCATCTATAAATAGCTGTAATAATTATTAAACTACAAAGTTCATAAAGATTTCTGTTACACCAGGAGTAGACAGCACCAACTATAGTCAAGGCTACCTAAGTGCTCCTATTCTAAGTGGCTTGAATAATTTAGTCCAACTGCCACATTTGAGGCTCAAATTTTCTAAGTTTGGTCTCAAGACACAGATCAAAGAGCTTTTTTAAAGTCTGAACCAAAGAGGTTGCCGTTTTTGAGAACAAGTGAAAACTAATTTTTGCCTCTGTAAAAAGCATTTTGCACCTTTATTACACTACCACTGCGGTCCTGAGTAGAAAATTGAAAATTAGTGGGGTCAAAGTACTTAAAGCAGACACCAAGTGAACTTTATTTCTGGCATTTGTTTAAAAGTGTTCATAATCTCCCTTTGTGATATTGGCACTATGTACAACAACAGTGAGTGGAATTTTCATCTCAGAAAGTATATATGGAATGAGATTTTTTTTTCAGATTTCTAGTACCATCTGGCAGATACTTCGAGATCAGAGTTGCTTTATTCTAGAGGATTTTTTTAAACCACACAGTGGAAAAAAAAGTAAAAACAGTTACATTAAAAAGACTTAAGGCCACAAAGTGAAGCATTAAGTCAAGAATTGCCCATGCAACTTCATTCTGCCCCACTGTGCATGTTTTATGATAGTACGTTAATATGTAATTGAAGGCTTTTCCCTTACAGTATCCCCTTTACCGTCAGTGCACAGTTTGGATTGGCATGCACTGAACAAGGCTGACTATGGTCTAGTGGACCACTCTCACATTTTGGGCCAAATTCTATCCGTATAGATGGATAGGACTAGACTGACTGTGTAGCATGTGCTCCAGAAGAGGTCTGCTTCAGTCAGTATGCAGGTAGTTGGACTAAATAAATAAATAAAATTAAATAAATTAATTGGAAATATCCCATCTCCTAGAACTGGAAGGGACCTTGAAAGGTCATCAAGTCCAGCCCCCTGCCTTCACTAGCAGCACCAAGTACTGATTTTGCCCCAGATCCCTAAGTGGCCCCCTCAAGGATTGAGCTCACAACCCTGGGTTTAGCAGGCCAATGCTCAAACCACTGAGCTATCCCTCCCCACTGGACTGCAGTGAATGAGGCAGAGGTCCACTCACTGAACAGTCAGAATACAAATATAACTGTTCTCTCATTCACTATACACCATCCAAACTGTGCAATGAACAAAAAAGGGGTTCTTGGGGGGAGGGGAATACCATGTGATCATTATGGAGGTGCTTGACATAGCTACATTATTGTGGATGAGTTGAGTTTTGTACTTAAAAATTGGGATTCAATCAACTACACTTATTCTCCTCAAAATCACAGCACTTACTCTTCATATACTGTACTGATTTTCCGAGAATATGCAAATAAATCCACTAGTCTATGAGCTAAGAAATTAAGAATTAGTCCTTTAAGAAATGTAGCACTGTCAAATTTTGTCCCAAATCTCAGTCATTTACTGAATGCTTACACAAACTGAATATGAATTCAAATCAACCTTGAATATATCCAGTGCAATAAGTCACTTATTAAAAAAAAATTAGGATTAGCAGACATTTTCTCCTGTTGCTCTTCAGAAGATGAAGAATAATGTTGTTCAGAAAAATTCACAAATTGTCCTCTTTCACACAGCTGCTGCTTCCTAATTATTCTCAAAGGGAATGAAACCACAGGCTACCCTTTAGCAAAAATAGCTGCTGCAGATGAATCTGGCCTTAAATTTAAAAAAATAAAAGTTGATGCTGCAAATCTTCAAATCATTAAAAATATTGTGTGCAGGAGCAGTGACATCAGCAGGGCTCAATGGCTGCTTGAGCCTTTAGCTCCATGTTGAAGGTGACAATCCATGGACACAGTGACTCCCCAGCTTCCTACAACTCCTCAAAAAGCCTCTTTTAACTTAGATGGGTACTCCAATAAAGAGACCAATCTTAAGAAATATTCCCAGAAAAGGAACTCTCAGTTGCAGAGAGACTGCAAAGCAGACTGAGCTGGAAAAATCCAGGATGTGGGCCACCAGGCCCAGGCATGCCAGAAGAGGAAGGGAGTTAAGAGAGGCATCACTGTCACTAAAGATTTTGGTGGGCTAATTTATAAATTCAAATCCCTGAAATCTTTCCTAGATGTCAAACCAGATTAAATTAATGCCATGGTATTTTTTACAAATCCAGCTAAAATGCTACTAAAAAAGCAAGTGGAAATCTTAAAATTTGGTAAAGTGTCAGGATTTAAAAGGGAATCAAACAAAACCCAAACCTGAACACTCAGAGGTTTTTTTGAGTGAACCCGAACTGAAAACCTCTCAGTCACATTGAACCTGAACTGGAACCAAACCAAGAAAAATTGGTAACCGGTTCAAAACAACAGGTTCAATAATCAGGTGCTGAGGAAGGTTGCTGAGGAACCATTTCTCTCTGCTCCAACCCTATAGAGAGAGGGGAAGGAACTATACTTCCCAGCAAGCCACTGGAGAAGATGAGAAGAGAGGGAGGAGAGGAAGAGAGGGGCTCTGGTATTGGTAGTTTTCCTGCCTGTTATGCCTAGGTAGAGGACTGGCCATGGAAGTCAACTACAACTCCCAGAACACCTCCCTGCCATCTGACTCCTCTTGCTTCCAGCTGAGTACTAGGGCCAGTAACTCAGGCCTCAGACATGGTGGATGAGGCAGGAGGAGTATGGACTACGGGACCTCTGTTTTGAAAGACTCCACTGCTCTTCCACTCTGTTCCTGGCTTTGTTACCCTGGTGCTGAAGTTTGTTCCTGCTGTCACTCCACCAGCCATCCTGCATAGGGTAACTTATTTTGTTATACTAGGAATGGGCTCCTGAAGGAGGCCAGAGGCCTGAAGGAGGCAAGGAGTGACGGGGGGCAGGAGGGCAGGATGATAGAAGGATGAAGGCAGGGAGGTAAGGGAATTCAGTCTGAAGCTGAAGGAATAGAGGTTCTGTAGCAGTTCTTCTCTGACTAATAGTAAACTCATTATCACTTTACCTCCCTGGCTGGCAGGACCTAGAACTTCTCTCCTCTGTCCAGTAGGTCTGATGAGTTTTTTTCCAGAATAGAATTATTGCATTTTGATTGTTTGTTTTTTAAGGTTTGCCAGTTCCACAGTTTAGAATCTTTTATTGTTTAATACAGGCAAAGAAATATTACTAAAAAAAAAAATCTAAGGCCTGTTGCTTTTCTTGGCTGCTTTTTTGGGTTCCTATATTTCAAAGTTAAGTATTTAATAACTTTCTCTTTCATTCTTAATCTTACAAGAATGTTGGAATGTTTTCAGTTACATTAAATCTTTGAGCTGACTGACTTAAACAAGTAGAATCAACGAAATACAGTGCACTGCTCTGGCCCAATTGCTGAACCACTCCCAGACCCAAACTGAGGCTGTTCCTATCTAGCCCCGGCAGCGTCCTTGATAACAGGCCCTAACTCGGTTTCCCTTCCACTGATCATCATGATACACTGGCGGTCAGCTTCAGGCTCCATGTTCGAGGGGAAGACAAAAAATGTAATATTCAGTTGTTATTCTTTTCTTACATCCCTCAAGCAACTATGGGTAGCGGTCAAAAAAATTCGGTGAGGAAGTTCTCATTTGACCAGGCCAAGAATATTTCTATTTGTCAAATTGGTAATTTCAGGACTGTTCTGATGGGAACACATGCATTAAATTTACAGTGACACATACAAAGATATCACCCAGATGAATGTATTTTCCTTCCTCAAGAGAAGCTATCCCGAAGTGAGACAAGTTCACATAATGATGGAAATAATCCTAACCCTCTGTGCAGAAAAATGATTTAGTCCTCAAACAAATGTACTCTAGATTCTATATTGAAAAGCAAGACAAAAGTGAAGACTAGTCAGTCTCTTTTGCTTGAAGCTTACCTCAAATTAACAACAGTGAACGGTAGACCTTTTAACTTGATGGAAGATTCTGGCTTCAGAAATATTCTTAACACTCTTCTTGAACGTTTTGTCAACAGCCAATAAATGATGAAAATATTTAAGACCAAGTTGTTGACCTTGCAACCAGAGTATGTCATTAAATTAAACAGGCAGGCAAAGGCTAGCTTATTTCTTTGAAAGCTGACTGTGTTACTCATCCCGATAGATCCATACTAGAATTAATATGCAGTATATTGGAGATGGAAAAATTATCCTCTGTATGTTTGCTATGAAGCAGATCACTGAGAGGCCTTCTGAACACCTGCAGGCAATGATACTCTAAGTCATAATTTGTTATGGAAGTTCTCTGAAGCAGTTCTACTAATAATGCAGCTAATATTGTCAAATCTATCGAAGTGTGTGATTGCAGATCAGGAAGAAAAGGAAAAACAAAATGAAACTGATGAGCGTGTGAAAGAGACTCCAGAAGATGTTACACAACAAAACCAGTTTCAGATGATTAAAGAGACAGAATTCAACATGGTGGGTGCTAGAGGAGTTACTCTATGAGAAGTTCGCTGTTCTGCTCGTATCTTGCTGTTGAGGATATTATGAAAGAATGCTCTGTGAATCACATAGCTGGAAAAGCATATTTGATTTGGAAAAGGCTTAGGAACCCAACAAGTACAGTGATCACAAAAAAGCTTAATTTAAAGAAGTCAATCCTAGATTGTCCAACTAAATGGCATTCCATGTGTGATATGCTTGAAAGACTCTTAGAGCTCAAGGATTTTTGTGAGGGTATGTACCAAGACCTTTATATAAGTGACACAAAATGGAAGGCCATTAAAAATATGGCAGCACTAAAGCCTGCTAAATTAACAAAGACACTTCAATGAGAACTTACTCTTAAGTGATTTTTACAAAGCCTAGCTAAAATGCCAACTCAACCCATCAAAGGTGTCTTCTTCACCTTTTACTGAAAAACTACTGGCCTCAATGAAGAGCTGAGAGAAAAGGTTGGACAATGATGCATTTCGATCCTGCATTTACCTTGACCCCAGTACAAACTGCTGCTTCTCAGATGAGGACAAAGAAAAAGATAAAAATACATCTAACTAAAACTGTAATAATTCCCAATTAGCCCATATCTGATATTCCAAATGATGAACTGACTGACTTTCAGTTAGATATGTCTGGACAGTCAGATGCGACCCTAAACTTTTCCTCAAAGAATGTGAGAAGTCCAAGAAGCAAGAGACAAATTTTGGTCGAAGGAAGGCCAAAAAACAGGTTAGTCCCTTCCTGGATTCTTTTATTCATGAGCCTCATCCATAAAAGTGAAAATATAAAAAATAACAAGACCTGCACTATATCAACTGGCTACCATCATGCTTGGTGCTCCTGCTACACACACTAGTGTAGAAATGGCATTTTCTGGGCTTGAATTCATTTTGTCACCTCAGCAGTCAAATATGACTGACAGGGTTCTGAAAGATGTTGTACTAGTGTGTGCAAATAACTTGTTGATAAAATAAATTTTTCTATGGTGAAAAATATTTATCATTGTATTCTTCTGCTACGAGTTACAATGCAAGCATATGAGTATGTGACATTAATCTGCAGGAAATGCATCAGAACGGGTTCAAACAGGTGGAATGGGTTACCAAACCATAATTCTAGGTTAATGTCTGATCCGGAACTGAACCTGAGAGTACGGAAATATTGATAAACCCAAACGAGAACTGAACCAAAATTTTTAATGGTTCAACTCCTGGACTTAAACAATGTCAAGTCAGAACTCCTGGATGTAGCTGTGGGTTCTGACCTACAGAAAGATATAAAAAGATAAATACAAATAGCTAACTACTTCAATAAGATACCTGAGAATACGTATTTCTAAAAGATGGCAAGACTTACATAATATCAATTCTACTCCTTTGATCAAGAAAACCAAAACAAAACTTTAGTCAAATTATGAAAATTCATGCGTAAGCAAAATCGTGGCAATTAAAATTAATATTTTACATTTTACTTTTCCCAAAACACTCTTAGTTTTAGTCCCAGGCAATTTTTTAGATCAATGACAATCCATGATATACAAATTCATTTGGGGACATAAGAACCCCAGGGTTAAGCAATCTACTTTAAAAAGGCCATGGCAAAAGGGAGGATTGGCTTTGCCAAACATTAAGCACTATTTTCAGCCTAGTCAGATCAGAAACCTGATGTACTGCATAACACCAAACCTTAATAAGTGCTGGGTAGAGATAGAACAAGCTCATATTTGTTCAATAAAACACCACATGATCCTATGAAGAAATGCTATAGACCAAAATCAATATATAACCACCCTTTTATAAAAGGAACTTGGGATAAATTTATTTAGAAAGCTAAGCCCAGGCCCATTGCTTCTAACACTCACAGTAGATATAGAATTTAGCCCCAATAAAAGCCAGGGAAGCTCTAACACTTGGGAACTTGTAAGTATATCAAAATTCAGCCAACTGTTTAAAAAAAAAAAAAATTATCACTTGAGGACATACAACTCACAATAGACATCAAAATTCCACAGTATCAATGTCTACAATTGAGACTTTTTTTAACCCGCCTCCACAAAAAAGTGAACGGAAGTAGAAACTTGACGTAATTTGAAAAACTACTCACTGCACCCATGAAACACAAAGGCTTACTATACAAAATAATCTCTGACTGTTACTTGGAGGAAATAACTCCACTCATGAAAAGATGAAAAGTTGACATAGGCACAGACACCAAAACTGAGGAATATGAGAACATACGGAGAAATTGTTTGCTTTGTTCTTCCAGAAATCCAAATCCTTCAACTTCCCACCAGGAACTTTTAAGTGTTCACGTCTTAGGTCTACTGAGTCATTTGGAAATTCTAGCTGCCACAGAATCCTGACTGAAACATTATTAGTCTTCAAGAAGGTTACCCCACAATTCCCTTTAGTAGGCTGCATCCAGAAAGTCTGAGAAGGGGCTTACTTTGGTTCAGTTTCAGCTCTATTTGCCCACATCCTATCCTTTTCAGCTGCAGTCTGTTTGCATTTTAATATTTTCTCTTGGTAGTTGTGGGTCATAACTGCCTAGTTACAAGGCAAGATGTTGACCCAGGGTGCCTGGTTCTACAAGCCATGGGCTCTGCAAGCCTGGACAGCATGATGGATTGTCATGAAAATCGTAACTAGTAGAGTGGTGGAGTCAGAGGTCTCTTTTTTGTGAGCTGTGTTCCCCAGGCAGGTTGATCATTTGCTTCTGTGGAGCTGGAGTGGTGCATTGGTTTTACTTCTTGGTAGTGCTTTAGATTAGAAGCAGTAGCGAGGTACTGCCAATATTACTATTGTGGATACTCCCTAAACTGCTCTTGAGAGCAGCCTTGTTGCTGTTATCAGGCTGCCTGTGCTTCTATGATGTACATATGAGACTCTGAAGTTTTCATTATCTTACTAAACTGTCTTGCAGGCTTTGTGGCATGATGTAGGTGAAGGTGAGAAGCTGACTAGTCGTGTTGGTTCAAAAATTGCTATGCTTCTCTCCCCAATATGTTTCAGGAACTGTTCACCAGGAACGTGGAACAGTGTCACCCAAAGGAAGCATAATAATTATACTGAAAAAGAGGTAGGCTAGTGTCAAAACCTCCTTGCTGAATCTATTGAATGAGACCCACTATGCTGTACCTGTATATAGGTACAGCACACTGGGACAGAGACAGCTAAACTACTGATGTGGGAGTAGGTATCCTGCCTTATCCTCACAAGATAGTAAATGCTGGAGGAGCCCTCCAGTACTAAGAGAATCTTCTTTGAGCAATGCACTCTAATCCAAATTCAAAATTCCTTTTCTGAGCGAGGAAGCATAAGGAAGAGCTCTTTTCTGTTGCTGCTGCAGCCACTCAACCAAAGTAGTGAACTGTGGATCCAGACTAGGAGGTCCCAATCTTCCACAACATGCTTCAATTAAGAATATTTCCCCTACAGATGAAGGCCAAGCTGGAGGGAGAGAGCGAAAACTGCTAGAGGAAAAAAGAACCAAAGGGAAACTTATTACCCAAGATTAAAAAAATATTTTGCAAAACGGTCTCTCACAGATAGCAAGAGGAAACATCTGCTCTCCTCTATGGAGTCAGATTGAGGGTGACATGTCTGCTGAAGTGACCATGCCAACAGAAAACCATAATTGCCTCCATTCTGCTGTACTGGACAGAAGTATCCAATTTTTCACACCCCTGAGAGATTTAGCTAAGCTGATCTAAATTTTAACTATAAACCAGGACATAGTACACATTTTGGTACAAGCCCCTCTGTGAACACGGATTCCAATATAATAGTGGTTTTTTCAGTTTAGTTTAAACCTCATCCCAAGCAACAAACTAAACTGAAAAAGCCACTTATACCAGAATAAGAGTACCTACACAGAATGTTACACCAGTATGCCTTCACCTGTTTAAATTCACACCATAGGTTATACTAAAAAAATTATAAAAAAACCAACCAACCCACGTCTCTCACGTAGAGAAAGCTTAAGAAAACAATGATCCTGCAGCCCTTCTCAAGCTAATCTATCATTGACTAAAATAGGACAGACATTCAGATCAGGCCCAAAGTGGATATTGCAATCCATCAAATAAAGTCAAGCTTTGGTAAAGGAAGGACCTGATGTTGCACATCACAGATATATCAACGTAACTATTGTGATAGTGAACGTTCCCACCACCCTTCCCGAAAGCACTCATCACCATACAACACATTAAGTACACCCAATAATAAATTTGATTTGTAAACTCACTAGTTACACTCAGTAACTAAACCAGCCAGAATGAAGTGTATTTTACTTGAACAAAACAAGCAATGAAAAGAATACTTTGCATGACCTAAAAAGCAAACATCTGTTTCAACTTAAACACAATTTCAAGGCACAAGCCAAGAAACACACTGGAGAGCTACACATTTCAAAACCCAACTGAAAGGTGGACCAATATATGCAACTATGTTATAGTGAACGGATTCAAATTGAATAAAGCCCATTCACGTGGCTACGGCAAGGGTTTTATTAAAAAATCATATTTCTATCAGAAAATGTAACTAATTATCAGAACCCCATAGATTACTATAATTGATAACAAAATAAAAAAAATTTATTTTTCAGTTTGCTTTGCATGTTTGATATAATTTCAGTAAGTTTCAGTGTTTTACTGATGGCTCAGTTGTAGTTCATATCTCATGCACAAAGCATATCATCACTCATTCTTCACTGCCCTGCAAAGACTTCACATGCCTTCTCTCTCTCTCTCTCTCTCTCTCTCTCTCTCTCTCACACACACACACACACACACACAGGCCCTGAAAGCGAATTCTTACCTGGAAAAACAGCAGCAAATCTGAAACAAATTGAAACCGAAGAGAAAACTGGCAAACATACATAAAGAAGAAAGAAGAAAGTAGGGATGAGCCCAATCATTACTAGTGATTATTACTATTTTATATTCCCATAGTGCCTAGACGCCCCAGTGATGAACCAGAACCCCACTGTGCTGAGGTGCTGTATAAACAGAACAAAACAACAACAACAAAACACCCAGTCCTTGCTCCTATAAGCATGATGTTTCTCAAGTCCAAGACACTTTCTTCTAATCAGCAAGAAGAATGCTTATAAAATAAATTTAAGAAAATGTTTCAGGACATTATTTAAAGGATGCTGTCAGAAAATATAATTTCTTTAAATTATAGTCAATTTAAAACAGCTCAAGTGTTCCTTTAAGCAAACTACAAGATACTTTTAAATGTATAATCACTTGAACATATGTGTTAACAATAATTTAAGAGCAGCTCAAGTAAAAAGTTTCTAGTTAATCTAGTTTAAATTGTGTTAAATCTATTCAAAAAAGAGTCCCCTTCCTGGATATGGTTTCCAAAGCGCACTCTCGCCTTTGAGTCCCAAACGGTCCAAATTACTTCTTACTACTCTCTCTCAAGAAGGCCTGAAAGGAAATACAATTAGAATCTTGCACTCCTTCCTAACCTCATTAACAAGGCAACCAATGTAATCCAGAGGTCAGCGTGGCTGGTTAGTAGCAGTACCCTGCTCTGCCACTGCAAAGAATCAGTGTGCTCATGGGCCTGCATCACAGTACAGATGCTCCCAGACTTAACGCAAGCATTCCATTCCAGAACGCCTTGCGTAACTCAAATTTTGCGTAAGTTGGAAACATATACCTGACCATTACGCAAAAAACAAAACAAAAAAACCTCCTATTTCTAGCTTACGGAACTTTTTTTGTAAGTGCGCATTTGCGTAACCCGGGGGGGCATCTGTAGTGGCAATATGAACAGTCCAGAGGGTGCAGATCATACTGCTCTCAAGCAAAACCAATTAAGATGACTTACAAACAGCTCTAATGAGTTGTAAATCAAGTCATCATCTCAGCCAACAGGACAGTCACTGAACATAGGAACCCAACGATGGGAGAGGGGGAAAAAAAAAGGAAACAAGCAGAAAGATCCTTAAAATAACTACTAAGAATATCATTTGATTAAGGACCAGAAAGTCTGGTTGGATCCTTTAGGAAATATAGCACTGTGTGTCAGATCATATTTGTGTCCTGAGTGATTTAACAGAAATAAGGCAGGGGGAGGGATAGCTCAGTGGTTTGAGCATTGGCCTGCTAAACCCAGGGTTGTGAGTTCAATCCTTGAGGGGGCCATTTAGGGAACTGGGGTAAAAATCTGTCTGGGGATTGGTCCTGCTTTGAGCAGGGGGTTGGACTAGATGACCTCCTGAGGTCCCTTCCAATCCTGATATTCTATGATTCTTTCCAGCTATACTCTTAGCCCAGCAGAAGAGTCTGTCCTATCTCGGGGCCTCTCCTTTTGTCCCTCCAGACCCACGAACATGATACAATTCTGTGGTGACCTAGAATCCTACTTTCGACGTCTCCGACTCAAAGAATATTTCCAACATACCTCTGAACAGCATACTAACCCACAGAATCCCCCCTACCAGCACTACAAAAAAAAGGATTCTGCGTGGACTCCTCCGGACGGTCGAAACAACAGACTGGATTTCTACATAGATTGCTTCCGTCAACGTGCAAAGGCTGAAATTGTGGAAAAGCAACATCACTTGCCCCATAACCTCAGCCATGCTGAACACAACGCCATCTACAGCCTCAGAAACAACCCTGACATCATTATCAAAAAGGCTGACAAAGGAGGTGCTGTCATCATCATGAATAAATTGGAATATGACCAAGAGGCTGCTAGACAGCTCTCTAACACCACATTCTACAGGCCATTATCCTATGATCCCACTGAGGATTACCTAAAGAAACTACACCATCTGCTAAAAAAACTCCCTGACAAAGCACAGGAACAAATCTGTACAGACACATGCCTAGAACCCCGACCAGGGACATTCTATTTGCTACCCAAGATCCATAAACCTGGAAATCCTGGACGCCCCATCATCTCAGGCATTGGCACCCTAACATCAAGCTTGTCTGGTTATGTGGACTCTCTCCTCAGACCCTACGCTACCAGCACTCCTAGCTATCTTCGAGACACCACTGACTTCCTGAGGAAACTACAATCCATCTTCCAGAAAACACCATCCTGGCCACTATGGACGTAGAAGCCCTCTACACCAATATTCCACACAAAGATGGACTACAAGCTATCAGGAACAGTATCCCCGATAATGTCACAGCTAACCTGGTGGCTGAACTCTGTGACTTTGTCCTCACCCACAACTATTTCACATTTGGGGACAATATATACCTTCAAGTCAGCAGCACTGCTATGGGTACCCGCATGGCCCCACAGTATGCCAACATTTTTATGGCTGACTTAGAACAACGCTTCCTTAGCTCTCATCCCCTAACGCCCCTACTCTACTTGCACTACATTGATGACATCTTCATTATCTGGACCCATGGAAAAGAAGCCCTTGAGGAATTCCACCATGATTTCAATAATTTCCATCCCACCATCAACCTCAGCCTAGATCAATCCACACAAGCGGTCCATTTCCTGGACACTACTGTGCTAATAAGCGATGGTCACATAAATACCACCCTATACCGGAAACCTACTGACCGCTACGCTTACCTACATACCAGCTTACCAGCTTCCATCCAGGACACACCACACGATCCATTGTCTACAGCCAAGCTCTAAGATATAACCGCATTTGCTCCAATCCCTCAGATAGAGACAAGCACCTACAAGATCTCTATCAAGCATTCTTAAAACTACAATACCCACCTGCTGAAGTGAAAAAACAGATTGACAGAGCCAGACGAGTACCCAGAAGTCACCTCCTACAAGACAGGCCCAACAAAGAAAATAACAGAACACCACTAGCTGTCACCTTCAGCCCCCAACTAAACCCTCTCCAGCGCATCATCAGAGATCTACAACCTATCCTGAAAGATGATCCTTTACTCTCACAGATCTTGGGAGACAGACCTGTCCTCGCTTACAGACAACCCCCCAACCTAAAGCAAATACTCACCAGCAACCACACATCACTGAACAAAAACACTGACCCAGGAACCTATCCTTGTAACAAAGCCCGATGCCAACTCTGTCCACATATCTATTCAAGTGACATCATCATAGGGCCTAATCACATCAGCCATACCATCAGGGGCTCGTTCACCTGCACATCTACCAATGTGATATATGCCATCATGTGCCAGCAATGCCCCTCTGCCATGTACATTGGCCAAACCGGACAGTCTCTATGCAAAAGAATTAATGGACACAAATCTGACATCAGGAATCATAATACTCAAAAACCAGTGGGAGAACACTTTAACCTGTCTGGCCATTCTATGACAGACCTGCGGGTGGCTATCTTAAAACAGAAAAACTTCAAAAACAGACTCCAACGAGAGACTGCTGAGCTGGAATTGATATGCAAACTAGACACAATCAACTCAGGATTAAATAAAGATTGGGAATGGCTGAGCCATTACAAACATTGAATCTATCTCCCCTTGTAAGTATTTTCACACTTGCTTCTTATCAAACTGTCTGTACTGAGCTATCTTGATTATCACTTCAAAAGTTTTTTTCTCTTACTTAATTGGCCTCTCAGAGTTGGTAAGACAACTCCCACCTGTTCATGCTCTCTGTATGTGTGTATATATATCTCCTCAATATATGTTTCACTCTATATGCATCCGAAGAAGTGGGTTGTAGCCCACGAAAGCTTATGCTCTAATAAATTTGTTAGTCTCTAAGGTGCCACAAGTACTCCTGTTCTTTTTGCGGATACAGACTAACATGGCTTCTACTCTGAAACCTATGATTCACACTTCCAATATAGTTAAAAACTCACTGAAATTTCATTCACTGGCCACATCAAAAGATTTTTTTTTAAATGATAAATGGTCA
Organism: Terrapene triunguis; assembly: GCF_002925995.2. Classification (NCBI taxonomy): domain Eukaryota; kingdom Metazoa; phylum Chordata; order Testudines; family Emydidae; genus Terrapene; species Terrapene triunguis. The sequence continues at coordinate 47,491,864 of NW_020664446.1, read as the reverse complement.
TTTTTGTGCTGTCCTTAATCGAAAATTTCTTCTTCAGCAGAGCTGGAGACATGTTTTTCCAGGAAGAATTCTACAAAAAACCGCCTGCATTTTAAGAGAATGGAGTAATTAGTGACATCTGGTGCTGATCTGCTGCCTTTTCCAGGAGAAGTGGGAAATGTGTCAGTAGAAAACAAAAACAAAGTGAAAGTAAAAAGATAAAAAGTAATCAATAGTGATTGAAGACTTTAGTGACAAGCTAAAGTATAAGCAACACGCATTTTAAGTTAAATAGCATTATTTAATGGAATAAGAAATTCTTACAAGTCGAAAATACACGAAGAGCCAAAAACAAGCTCAAGAATAGAATTAGTATTTATAAAAGGACCTTCTCATCCATTTTGAGGAAAATCAGGTGACTGTACCATATTACAAAAAACACAGTAAACCACCCTCCTTCAACCCCATGCTAAAATAAATGAAATGTGCCCAACAAAATAAAACGTGGGTTGGGGAAGATTACAGATATGGGGCCAACACCATGGAAGAAAAAATTGTGGGTGTTTAAAACTGAACAGATGGAATGAGAAATATCATGCACCAGCAAATCATCTTGAGACTTAAATATTGCAATTCATTATTCCTAGGAATGAAGGTAAGGACCTTGGGAGGAGGGAGGGAGAGAAGGGTTCAGTAGTTTCAAAATGCAGCTGTCCTGCCTTCTCAGCAATACAATAGCAAATCACCTCGCTGTTCCACTCCTTGCATCAGCTCCCTGAACAATAGACACTCCAAGGGCATGTCTTCACTAGCAACGTTAAAGCGCTGCCTGTGTAATCGCTATAAAAAAGCCACCTCCATGAGGGGAGTAGCTACCAGTGCTGGGCAGCGCTGATGCACTGTCTACACTATCACTTTACAGCGCTGAAACTTACAGCGCTCAGGGGGGTGTTTTTTCACAACCCTGAGCAAGAAAGTTGCAGCACAGTAAAGTGCCAGTGTAGACAAGCCCCAATTCCAGGTTTTGGTAGTATATTCAAAGCTCTCATTGGTACTAATTACCTGACAAATCCCCTCCTCCTGAATGACCATGACTGTCCAAAGACAGTTGTTTCACTAGAACAATGAAACTGTCAACCACAAGGGTGAAACTCTTGGACACAGGAAATGACTGTGGGACTCACCCCTAGAACACAAAGAGAACGACCACAAATTTATTACCTCAGGGGTTTTTTTTCTTCCCTTTAAGAAAGGTATGTGGGGGAAGGAGAAAAATTTAAAATACTATAATATTTTTTACACATACGTTTTCACACAAACTTGTAATTCATTCAGATGATATAGAGATGTTGTAGTTATTTCAAAACCCAAGCATTACAAATTCAGGAAATAGAGAGTTACGGTTAAACCTAATTTAAGAAGTTTAGATTTCTTTTAAGAAATGCAGAGTTAAGGAACCCAAAAAACCTTAACTCTGCCCTGTAGCAACATGTAATTATCATATGACTATGATTAAGGCACTTTAGCATCTGTGGTCCCAGATTAGACTATTGATTTTCTGAACATTTCATTTTTCCATATCAGCTGCTTTTCATCTCCAGAGCACCATGAAGCAGCAAAGGTATACTTATGCATTTGGCCCTTAATTTTCAATTTACTCATTGGTTCAGAGTGCTGTGTTAGAGAGAGACTACTGCTATGGGAAAAGAAGGCAGCGAGAAACCAGACCCTGAATCTTAATGTCTGCGTGCCCCCTGCACTCCTGTGTCAGTTCCACCACCAGTGATGCCTCAATGCTAAATACAGCCAAAGCACCAATGCCATTTGAAGCTTTTCAACCACTGACAGCCAGTATACAGCTACGGAGCCTTTGGAGAGCAATGATAGTTGGGTAAAGTAATCTGTCAATGAGAACTCTCTATATGAATGTACGGTCTTCCTCACACTACTGAGTGACTTCAGCCAACAGAACTGTGGCTTCCTTGATGGAGAGGAAGTGTGGCACTTGATGCAGTTACTTGTAATATCACAATGGCTTCATTAAAGACTGACCTGAGTAAGTCTGTGGCCCATGTAATCATAATACTTAGATACAACAGCCATTAATAACTTAGTGATGTCTCCACTATTCCACTGTTAAGAATATTTAGGATAAAGAAAAAAGACAGATAAATTTCTTAAAGGAAAAATTAAATAAAGTGAAGCTAGTAGATTTAATTGTAGACTGAAAAATAATTCTGTACTTAAAGAGTAAGTATTCTAAGTTGGGGGCGGTGGGATGTGCTACACTTCTCACACAAATCAAAAAGACTGAATTCCTGCTTTAAGTGCAAAATGGAACTCAACTGTAGCTACAAACTCACAACGACCACTTCTAGAAAATGAAGTCACATCCAAAGGCTGCCACCCATATCTTGGAAATTATCAGGAGGCTGCCACTCATTTTTTGGGAAAGTCAGGCATATACCTTTAACTTACGGTTCAAACACTGCTTATGGTTCAAACACCAGGTCTGTCTTCTAAAAGCTCTCCCCCACCAATAAGCATCACATGGAGCTTGAGATCACCTTCTTCTAAATCCCTATCTAAGGGTAGGTCTACACTAGGAGCTAGGAATACGACTCTCCAGCATGAGCAGACATACTCATGCTAGCTCTCATCAAGCTAGCATACTTAAAAATAATGGCATAGCCGCAGTAGCACAGGCAGCAGTGACAAGGCTAGGCATGCCAAGTACAAACACATCTGACCAAAGGTACCTGTACTTACTCTGAGAGCAAGAGCACTATCAGAAAAGATCACAGAAAGGATGTGGACAAATTGGAGAGAGTCCAGCAGAGGGCAACAAAAATGATTAGGGGACAGGTGATTTACAAGTAGAGGCTGAGGGAACTGGGCTTATTTAGTCTGCAGAAGAGAAGAGTGAGGGGGGATTTGATAGCAGCCTTCAACTACCTGAAGGGGGGGTTCCAAAGAGAATGGAGCTAGGCTGTTCTCAGGGGTCGCAGATGACAGAAGCAATGGTCTCAAGTTGCAGTGGGGGAGGTCTAGGTTGAATATTAGGAAAAGTATTTCACTAGAAGGGTGGTGAAGCACTGGAATGGGTTACCTAGGGAGATGGTGGAATCTTCATCCTTAGAGGCTTTGACAAAGCCCTGGCTGGGATGATTTAGTTGGGAATTGGTCCTGCTTTGAGCAGGGGGTTGGACTAGATGACTCCCGAGATCTCTTCCAGCCCTAATCTTCTATGATTCACTAAAAACCAGTAGTGCAGCCACAATAGCATAGCCATGTGCTCTCATTGAGCTAGCATGAGTATCTGTACATGAGCCAGGGAATCACAGCCCTAGCTCCAAGCATAGACAAACCCTACAGGTATGTCTATGCTGCAATCAAAGGTGTGACTTCAGCAACTGTAGATATACCCGAACTAGCTAGATCTAGCCAGGTTGAATAACACTAGCAATGAAGCCACAGCAACGCACCCAACAGCATAGGCTACCCTCTCAAATACATACCCAGGGTACTTGGCAGGTTTGTAGAGTCTGTGCTGCTGTAGCTTCACTGTTATTGTTATTCAAGCTAGCACACGTACATGTACACAAGATCCACTCTCACCTGAGACTGATGAGACTGCAGAACCAGATGTCCCGGATACAGAACTAGCTGCTCCTCTCTGGTCTCTGACTGCACCCCCCTCAGGTGTCAGGACTGGTACCTTAACCTATCCCCAGGATACAATTCCACCATTCTTTGACTTTCAGACCAAGCCTCCCCAGGCTACAGTATTCTGTGTAAACGCTCTTCTTACCCAAAAGGTCCAACTCAGTTCAGACATCTTCCCATCATGCATCTGTGACCAGTGGTATCTAGCGATGGGACTGTGACTGCCTTTTTAAAACCCACGTATAATTTATTCTTAACAGTAGAAACTAGGGCTGTCAAGCGATTAAAAAACCAATCGTAATTAATTGCACAATTTAAAAAATTAAGCACGATTAATCACGCTGTTAAACAATAGAATACCATTTAAATATTTTTGATGTTTTCTACATTTTCAAATATATTGATTTCAATTATAATACAAAATGTACAGTGCTCACTTTATATTTTTATTGCAAATATCTGAACTGTAAAAAAAACAAAAGAAATAATATTTTTAAAATCACCTAGTACAAGTACTGTAGTGCAATCTCTGTCATGAAAGTTGAACTTACAAATATAGAATTATGTACAAAAAACTTGCATTCAAAAATAAAACAATGTAAAATTTTAGAACCTGCATGTCCACTTAGTCAACTTCTTGTTCAGCCAATCACTCAAACAAGTTTGTTTACATTTGCAGGAGATAATGTTGCCCATTTGTTGTTTACAATGTCACCTGAAAGTGAGAACAGGCGTTTGCATGGCATTGTTGTAGCTAGTGTCGCAAAATATTTATGTGCCAGATGCACTAAAGATTCATATGTCCCTTTTGTTTCAACCACCATTCCAGAGGACATGCATCCATGCTGATGATGGGTTCTGCTCAACAACGATCCAAAGAAGTGTGGACCAACGCTGTTCATTTTCATCATCTGAGTCAGATGCCACCAACAGAAGGTTGATTTTTTTTTGGAGTGTTGCTCTTTAAAGACTTCTGAAAGTATGCTCCACACCTCATCCCTCTCAGATTTTGGAAGGCACTTCAGATTCTTAAACCTTGGGTCGAGTGCAGTAGCTATCTTTAGAAATCACACATTGGTACCTTCTTTGTGTTTTGTCAAATCTACAGTGAAAGTGTTCTTAAATCAAACAACATGTGTTGGGTCATCATCTGAGACTGCTATAACATGAAATATATGGCAGAATGCGGGTAACAGAGTAGGAGACATACAATTCTCCCCCACGGAGATCATTCACAAATTTCATTAATGCAGATTTTTTTAACCAACCTCATCAGCGTGGAAGCATATCCTCTGGAATGGTGGTTGAAGCATGAAGGGGCATACAAATGTTTAGCATATTGGGCACGTAAATACCTTGCAATGCCTGCTACAAAAGTGCCATGCAAATGCCTGTTCTCACTTTCAGGTGACATTGTAAATAAGAAGCGGGCAGCATTATCTCCCGTAAATGTAAACAAACTTGTTTCTCTTCGCAATTGGCTGAATAAGAAATAGGACAGAGGACTTGTAGGCTCTAAAGTTTTACATTGCACTCAAAAACAAAACCGTTATCTAACAAAAAATCTACATTTGTAAATTGCACTTTCACGATAAAGAGATCATACTACAATACTTGTCTGAGGTGAACTGAAAAAAACTTATCACTTTTACAGTGCAACTATTTGGAATCAAAAATAATAAAGTGAGTACTGTACACTTTGTATTCTGTGTTGTAATTGAAATCCAATATATTTGAAAATGTAGAAAAACATCCAAAAATATTTAATAAATTTCAATTAGTATTCTATGGTTTAGCAGTGCAATTAAAACTTCGATTAATTTTTTTAACCACGATTAATTTTTTTAGTTAATCACGTGAGTTAACTGCAATTAATCAACAGCCCTAGTAGAAAAAGCATTAGGGAAAGATTTTTAAAACAGATCACACATCTATGTTACCTAAAGGCTTACCATCTCCTGATGGTAACCTAGGGAGGCCTAACTTCTTCAGACAGCTGCAACAGGGTCCTTGTATCACAGTCTCATTCCCTTTAACTATCCCCCTCACCCTTGAAAATGTGTTCCTTTTTTAATCTGCCGGAGTCTGTGCTCCCAGGCTTTTCCATTGTCCCTCAACATCCCTCAAGTGTTAGCTAAATGGCAGCTTATCTTGAGCCCTTTTCCTTTCCTCTTGTTTTTCCCGACAGCATCCTATTAAATTAAACTAATATACTCATGCAGTAAACATCCCAATAACCAGGTCAGCATACTGTCTTTATAAATTACTGGCCAGTATCAAATCGATCACATCAGGGTTCTTAAAAAAAAAAAATCTGGAACTGAGAAGCACTAGACTATTGCAGACAATACACCTCAGAATGTCTGTCTCCCCAGTGGCTTCATACAGACATTGAACAAGAGGGAGGCAAGATGAGACCCAAGATGTAAAGATTTTTGGGAAAGATGGGTATAACAGGCTCAGTTGCTGTCAAGTTTTATCAGTTATAAAAGACACGGATTTCATAGGTTGGGGGATTAGGAAAGGGAGGAAGGTGAAGGGTGCCAACTCACTAGTCAACATCTGAAACTTTGTTAGGTAAAACTCAGTGAACACCAATCAGAATAGATGGATTATTTTTTTCCTCTCAGTTGATGCTTCCCACTTAAACGCTTAAGATGGCTTGCAGCCAACTGACATCCTAAGAAAACTGTCCATTCCTCACAACAACAAACTCAATTTTTACCACACTGAGGCAGACCAGGTTAATGTATGACTCAACTATTCTGCTGGTCCTGATTGTTCAGATTTTGTGGCCAAAATGGAAGCCAAGAATTTTTACCTCAATCGCTGCCATGGCACAGGAACATTAAAAATTCCCTGTAACGTGTGATCTGACTCACACTGAGCCTACCAGCACTTAGTTTTCTCCTCTACCACTGATCATCTGTATATGTGGGCAACCTGTGAGAATGATGCAGTCATCTAAATGTCACTGTACTGGCTGTGAACAACAGATGATTCAATTGTTCCACTAGATTAGTGATTCTCAACCAATGGTACATGTACCTCCTGGGGTAGACCGAGGTCTTCCAGGGGGTACATCAACATCTAGATATTTGCCTAATTTTACAATGGGCTACATAAAAAGCACTAGCGTGGTCAATACAAACTAAAATTTCATACAGGCAATGACTTGTTTATACTACTTTATATACTATACACTGAAATGCAAGAACAGTATTTATATTCCAATTGATTTATTTTATAATTATATGGTAAAAATGAGAAAGTAAGCAATTTTTCAGTAACAGTGTGCTGTGACATTTTCGTATTTTTATGTCTTGAGTTTGTAAGCAAGTAGTTTTTAAGTGAGGTGAAACTTGGTGTACACAAAACAAAATCAGACTCCTGAAAGGCTTGCACTAGTCTGGAAAGGTTGACAACCACTGCACTAGATCAGCATCAGAATTGCACAGAATTGCACAAGGCATTCCAAGACCTCATCGAGTATTTCTTTATCTGAGCTCAGAAATAAGTTCACCACCTCAAAAGGAGAAACCTTGAGCACAACCTGGAGGAATTGGAAAAAAAGAGGCTAAGGTCCACAGTATGATTTCATACCTCATGTTCAGTCCCAATGGCTCAACACAGCCAAAAAAAAACAGATTCAGAACACATCTACTGCTATGACTTGAATCAAACTACAGTAGAACCTCACAGTTATGAACACCACAGTTACCAACTGACCAGTCAGCTACACATCTCATTTGGAACCGGAAATACGCAATCAGCAGCAGAGACCCCTTCGCCCCTCAGAAAAAAAGCAAATGCAGTACAGTACAGTGTTAAATGTAAACTGCTAAAAAATAAAGGACAGTTTAAAAAAAAAGATTTGACAAGGTAAGGAAACTGTTTCTGTTCTTGTTTAAATTTAAATTAAAATGGCTAAAAGCAACATTTTTCTTCGGCATATTAAAGTTTCAAAGCTGAATTAAGTCAATGTTCAGTTGTACATTTTTGAAATAACCATAATGTTTTGTTCAGAGTTACAAACATTTCAGAGTTATGAACAATCTCCATTCCCGAAGTGTTCATAACTCTGAGGTTCTACTGTACTTGAGACAATCCCATGGTTTCAGAGAGGCCAAGATTCCAAACCAGCTTTCTGACAACTCCTCATGGATGTTTTGCAGTTAGCTCAAGCTCAAAGTGGCTAAAACAAACCTCAATCTTCTCTCTCCCCTGCTTCTTCTCCAGTATGGACAATACCACTATCCTGTTATTCAGGTCCATACCTTAGGTGTTATCTTTTACTGTGACATCTTTTCAAGTCTTCACATCCAAGCTACAACTAAGACTTGCCATTTCTTTCTGCATAATATCGCTAAGATATGGCTTTTCCTATCCAACTGCAAAACTAAAACTCATATACAGACTCTCATCTCAATTACTTAATTACTGCAGCATCCTCTTCTCTGGTCTTGACAAATATAATCTTGTCCTACTCATATCCATGCAGTGTGCTGCTACAAAGATCACTTTCCTAGCAATCGCTTTCACTATATCACCCCGCTCTTTGCATCCGTTCACTGGCTCCTCCTTGACATAAGCTGCTTGTCTTCACTTTAAAGACCCTTCACAACCTATCCCCACCCTACCTTTCAGCATCTCTCATTCACTATTCAGACGTCGACTCACACCTCTGATCGGCCCATGAGACAAACCTGTCTCATTGTTTCCTTGTATTCCTGTCTGGGTCTGTTGACTTATTATATTGTCTTCTCTTTGTGACATGGACCATCTTTTTGTTCTGTGTTTGTAGAACACCTAGTACAATGGTTTCCTAGTCCATGATTAGGACTCCTTCGTGTGACAAAAACAGTAATAGAGATGAACACTAATACTATCAAAGAAGTAGCCTCAGCAATTCTAATACTAGGCCTGACAGAAGTTCATTATACATTCTGGAGTGTAACTGTGTCCTCTGTTCACTTTGTAGAATTTATAGATTTTATCCCCCGACTCTCATACAAGACTGGAACAAATGAGTGAACATTTGGAATTGGGTATCTACTACATTTCAGATCAAATGTAGAGTATATACACATCTTCTCTTCAGCCTTCCTTCTTCCATTCAAATGATTACATCCTTGACCAGCAAAGGACCAGCTGAGTCAGCAAAGGACCAGCTGAGTCAGCAAAGCCACCATTCGATACTACAAGAAGTGTTAATGTCAACTCCATAACCAACCAAATTATCAGTAGTTGTCCACTAGTTATGTCTATTTAAACTTAAATTCGATGCTATTAAGACAAGGTTTCCATGTCTCGTTACCTAAAAGATGGGGCTGGTAGAACTATCAGATCACATACTGAGGTGAAAACAATGTTTGCGATGAGTTTGGAAAAGTTTTGCCATAGGAAGAAGCAGGAATGAGAGCTAAGCTACTTGAAGGGCAGACGTTAAAACAAAGTTCATGAATCGGAGCAGATAGGGAAGAGGCAACGGGAAAAAGGTTTAGACAACTCCTCAGATGGAGGTTCAGCAGCTGAAAGAGGAAAGTGGAAAGGCAGCATCAATAATTCCAGTCCATACTCTGAAGAAGGTGGCGCACTGTTCTTCAATCCATCCCCCACACCACAAGGGACGGATTGCCACCAATAAATCCTTTTTCTCCTCCTTATTCATACATTCTTATTGTAGAGATGCACATCACCTGCATTCTTATACTAGCTACCTTGGTGATTTGGCATTTCCAACACCAGAAGAGAAGAAAAAGAAAATGAGATACATGCGGAACTAGTTTTCATACTATTATTTCAAAACAGTAAGTCCAGATCATATTTACAATGTCTTTTGAAGTCTGAAAATGACTATATGCATTAGTTGAAGATGCAAAAGCTCTTTCTAGCAAAATTAATTTATTCTACAGTTTAAGTTATAATTTTCTTACTTTAAACTTAGCTGCCCAATTACAATTTTACCAACATAGAAAAAACAAAAATAATTACTGCTGTAAACTTACAGCAGATGCTCAATAACACTTCTTACAGTGAAGGTTATAAAACAATTTCAGTTAAAAGCTTATTTCATGTGTTAATCTTTTTGCAACACACTCACCTTTTGATATGAAAATTTTCATGCTTGATCTCTGCCCAACGGAAATTTTCTTTTATCCAAGAATGTGCAAGTAAAATCCTTTCAGCTAAAGTTGACAAGACGTCCCACTTTAAAACAATTTTAGTCAGACACACCATATTCACAAACAAAAAAATTGTTGTGAAACAGTTAAGGTTGCTACATGCAACATACCCAATACAGAAACACAAAAGTAAACAAAACAAACAATACACACTTTCCCTGGCCCACCCAAAACCTTTTCCACTACTACAAATACTGTACGGTACAGACTACACACACAACCTAAATTCTGTTCTCATATCTATGAGTGTCTCCAACCAGCAAACCGTAACTGTAGACAGGGCACTGTGTATTCCACAGCACAATAGGACCAAAATCTGCTGAACTAACTCCCAAGTTCTGTGGCAACATTAGTTTATTCTACTGCCAGGAAATACTCTTAATTCCCATTGCCACACACAAACAATGTGTGTGGCAATGATCCAGTTGAAAATACTCATTAACATAAAAGTCATTAATTATTTTTGACAGTAATTTAAGGATGGATTTGGGGGTGAGGTTTTTTTTTTGGCGTTGTTGGGGGTTTTTTTGGCGGGGGCAGTGTGTTCTCCAAGCAGCCCAGCTCCACTCCCATGACGTTGCCCAGGAATCCTAACTAAGGGACTCACTCCTTCCTCCCCATGTGTGCCAGGGAAAGAGAGAGATGCAGACAGCTTCAGAGTCTCATCTCCACAGCTTCCAGGACCTTAGCTGCTATACTATTCTCCAGGCTGCCTAGCTTACCAGCCTACAATTTTCACTCCCCGCTCTGCATGGCTGCAAGAAGGACTCCAGCTGTGGCTTCCTGACCCAAATACCTGGTCCCATGGAAAAGCACAGGGAGCATGCACTGTAATCCAGTAAACTCTCCCTTGTGGCGAAAACTGGAGAGCAAAAGGCAGCTGCTGACAGATCCTGGCAGGGAAGGAAACAGAACACAGTATCAGGCTGCAGCCAAATGCTGAATTCTGTGCCATCTTGGAAAAAATATCATATTCGCAGCCATGGAATCAAGACGTCCATACAGCCCTGACTAAGATGAATGAAGTAGTTGAGAGTTCTTCTGCTTCGGGCTTTCTGCAAACTCAGAAGGCAATATTACATCAGTATACGTCACATTTTTTAAGGTTCTCGCTGCAATTATAAAGAACTAATACCTTATTTTTATTTAAATGAAAGCTGAGGTTCTGAAGCACAATTTAGTGGCTGTGGTAACAAAAACTACATTAAGATGAAGTTAAGGTTGACAGTACATATAATATATTTTACCCTAGATTACTGATAAGGATGTTATCCCAAAAACAAGTATTATAAATCCAGGAAATTTAGTTCAGTAAAACTTAAAAGAAACCCAACTCACATTCAGGCATGGAATTGCATAGTTAAGTCACCCAAACAATCTTAACTCTGCCCTTTAGCGACACCATGAAGTAACCATACACATTTGACTAATACATTTTAGTATTCATAGTCCCAGATAAGACTCAACTGATTTTTAAATACATTAGATTTCATACATTTTTCCACATATCACAAGGATTTCTCAAGGAGATGACAGGAACATAGGAATGCCACCAATACAGAAGTATTCTTAAATTTCATAGTACAAATAAACTAAAAGGGAAACTGACTTTATCAAACACACTAGTCCAACTCAGAAATGCCTCTCACCATCAACAGCAGTGGACAAATAAATGCGGGTATCAGATTAGTAATAGAAAATCAAACTGAAGCAGCAAAAAATAAATCCTGTTGGCAACAACATACCTGGTAGGGTTTTGGAGGCTGGAATCCCTACTGAGTCACAGTTAAAGTTACTGACTTTGGTAATAGTAAGATTTATTTCTGTGGGGGGGAGAAGTACAAGGAAGGCACTCGTAAGCGTCTTCTCGTTGCATTGCTTTGTGGTAGAGGAGGGGGGCAACTGAAACTGTTTCACAATTAAGTTTTCTGCATTCAAATTTCCTAGGTTTTCTAATGTTTAAGCATATAATGGCACACCAACATGCTGGAGGATTTGCATGGCTCCAGGGCTTTCGGAAGCTGGCGCAGCATGGAGTGGAATGTCTAGAGCTGTGCTCCAGTGGACTGCTGCCAGAGTATGTTTATGGCTACTGAAGCTATGCCAGTACAAATCCACCACTCTCTCTAGCACCCACCCACACGGCCTTGCCCCTGCCCACCCCAAGTACATTCATAAGGAGCAATGAGGAGAAAAAACTCAAGCACTAGTTTAAGTTTTACACTCCTTGGCAAAGAAAGCTTTAGATTGAGATGTTATTTCATTTCTTCAATTTCCTTTAATCCTGCTCCCTGGCCCCAGACCCTCAAGCAATCTCCATTCCCTGCTTCTGTCTTCCCATTCTCTGTCCTTTATTCATTGCCCAACCCTGACTGCCCTTTCATCTTTGTAAGGTGGTCTCAGTTCTCTCCCTGTCTGTCAGGGAAGGAGATCACGCCCTCTTGCTGCAATGCTCCTAGAGTGACTCCATTCAGGGGAAATTAGCTGACAGGTAATAGGTCCAAGCCTGCAATCCAGGCGGGGCAGCAAATGGGTCTGTGAGCTCCACCCTCAGCCAGAGTGGGGTAGCACAGCGTTAATGCTTCTGGCCCACAGTCGGGCAGAGTATCAGTAAGTCTGTAGGCCCGGCGCCCTCAGTTAGGGTGCGACCATATTCAGCTAATGGCTCTGGCTTGTAGGCAGGCAGAGCAGTGGGCAGTCTATATATTCGAGGCCCTCAACCAGGGTGGGGCAGTAATCAGTCAAAGGCTCTGGCCTGCAGTCAGGTAGAGCAACACAGCAATCTGGGTGGGGGGAGATCAGCTCTCTGGTGAGAGCACCAGCAAAACTGTCTGATGTCCTAGCTCGGGCAGGTGCCAGACCAATGCAGGCCTCTTGGCCGAAATGTGAGGTAGCAGGGGGACGCAGGCCCACCCATTCCACTGCATCCCAATCCAGGGCCCTAACAGTGGTGAAGCAGTCCGCCACTGGGTCAGCGGGGAAATCCAGCCCCAACATGCCAGCCTGCTTGCAGTTAGTAAAACAGCCGAACCCTATTCAGCTTCTTCTTCGAGTGCTTGTTCATGTCCATTCCAATCAGGTGTGTGCGCGTAAATGTGCATGGTGACCAGAAGATTTTTCCCTTAGCAGCATACGTCAGGTTGGCCTGGTAGCCCCCTGGAGTTGCACCTTCATGGTGCTCAATATAGAGCCCAGCCAACCCGCCACCCCTTCAGTTCCTTCTTACAGCCAGTGACGGTTGGCTGGAATGTTCCTTCGCCCTTGCTTAGCAAGCACGTTCTATACTCATTGTATATAGTTACTTTAGTGCCGTCTTAGTATTAGAGTTCTTAGTATAGAGTTGTTGGGGGTTTCCCCTCCTCATCCTGTCTCCCCGAGCCGTGATATGCCGCGGTCCCCGGGATTTAAAAACAAGCAGTGCGGCCTGCAGGAAGCGCATGCCGAAGAGCGATCCACACTCGTCGTGTTTACGGTGCCTAGGGGAGGGACACCAAAAGGACTGCTGTAAGATCTGCCACGAGTTACGACCTAAAACTCTTAAAAGAAAGGGAACAGCGGCTTAAGGTGATCCTCATGGAGGCAGCCCTACGCCCCCACTCCGACCCAGGCTCAGGGGACCCGGCCCCTAACGCTTCGTTCTCGACACAGAGTGACCTGGCACTGTCGTCAAGCTTGGCACCGAGAAAGGACTCGTCCCAAGACGCTCGACACTGACACAGCACCTCAAGGCACCGATACCACTCGCCGGTGCCTCAGAAGAAAAAGAAGCCGGACAGCCACTCTCCTCCAGCTAAACCAAGAGATGTGAGACCCCAGGTGGGCCACAGCTCTGGATCCCGTTGGGGCCGTGTCGACTCCGGCCCAAGTGAGGCAGTTGAGTCTGGCCCCCGCCCCCGGTCACCAGTCCCTACACAGCAGCTACAGCTCCCTTTGACGCCAGAAGCTTACCAAGCCGCTTGGGACCTCCTGCACCTTACGGCGCTATTCTTGCCCCCCAGGAGGAAAGAACCTTCAGCGCTGGTGGACCCGCCCCACCCCCTGGTGCAGTCAAGAGGGAAGCTGGCTATGATGTCGAGGCGCTCCCCCCTCTCCATGTCCTCAGCGCCAGCTCACTCGGACAGAGAACCTAACCGCTCCCTGAGCTCTTGATGCTCAAGGCACCAAGGCTCGGCTCCTCCATGGTCTTCAGTCTCAGAGACCCTGGAGTCAGAGTCCGACTCCTATCGCTCCAGGAGAAGCAGGAGCCACAGATCCAGGTCTGGGAGAGACAGGAGTGAGTCCCAACTGTGGCCTCTGCAGTGGCAGAACCCACCTCAGTGGCCCTTCTGGACCCCCTGGGTTCCTCCCTGCCGTGGGTGAAAGGCCCAAAGTCACCGTTCCACAGGGTCTTCCATGGCTTCAGCCACCTTTGTCCTGCCATCAGCTACGCATCTGCCCTTGGTGCCTGTCCACACACCAACGCCTCTGACAGCGGCACCGTCGTGGACTCCGGCACCGTTCTCGGCACCGACCTCAGCACCGCCCTTGGCAACATCCTCGCACCTGTCTCCCATGCCGACATCTTTGTTGACGTCGACTACAACGCAGGCATCGACAGCGCCGGTGCTGATGTCGGCGTTGGGCCCTGCGCCTGCGAGCGGATTGACACCGGCTCCATCGACGGCTCCTCCCATCGTACTGATGGCGGCGCCAACACTTGGTCCAGCGTCTGCATCTCTGGCACCGTCTGTCGCACCACTAGCACCGACGCTGCCCCGAAAGTCTCGGGACCCCCTGGGGACGGATGGCAGGGAGCATCTGCTCATTATAAACGCTTCCTCCTCTTCGTCACCGGACGAAGCATTGGCAGGTACAGCCGTGGCCCCTGTGCTTGAGGACAACAGGGTGCTGCAGCAGTTGCTGCGCAGGACTGCTCAGGGTCTGGGCATTAAGGTCGAGGAGGCTGATCCTGTGGTGGACATCCTCGCACCTATTAAAACCACTGTGGACACCACTAAGACCCTGTGGCAGACCCCAGCTTCCTTGCCACCTACTGCCAAGCATAATGAGAGGTGTTATTTCGTGCCCTCCAGAGGGGTCGAATGTTTATACTCCCACCCACCCCCTGATTCTCTTGTTGTGGACGCTGCTAACCACTGTGAGAGACAGGGCTTCCAAGGGCCTTCCCCAAAAAACAGGGAGGCTAAGCATCTAGACCTGGTTGGGAGAAAGGTCTATTCTACAGGGAGTCTGCAACTCTGTATCTCAAACCAACAGGCCATTGTCAGCAGGTACTCATACAACACCTGTGCGGCGACGGCCAAATTTACGGAGCTCCTCCCTTCGGACTCCCGAACTGAGTTCTCGGCCTTGGTGGAGGACAGGAAGCTAGTCTCCCAGGCTTCCCTCCAGGCCGCATTGGATGCTGCAGATTACGATATGAAAATATGCGAACTTCAAGTCGAGGGCGGCATACCAATCTGCTGCCACTAGGGCATTGGAAACTGGGGTAGCCATGAAGAGGGGCTCCTGGCTCCAAGTCTCGGGGCTCCCTTACGAGGTCCAGCAGACCATTCAGGACCTCCCATTTGAGGGTGAGCCTTTTTTTCTGAATAAACAGACAAGAGGCTGCACAGCCTAAAAGACTCACGAGCCACCCTCAAGTCATTGGGCCTGCACACTCCCGCCACACAGCGGAGACACTTCCACCCACAACCTCCTCAGAGATTCCAGCAGCAGAACCGACAGGACGATTCTTGGAGGAGGAACAGGAG
Source organism: Terrapene triunguis (assembly GCF_002925995.2). NCBI lineage: Eukaryota > Metazoa > Chordata > Testudines > Emydidae > Terrapene > Terrapene triunguis. The sequence goes on along the minus strand of NW_020664446.1, from coordinate 47,476,281 downwards.
TGGCAGAAGGAGGCATCAGCCATCCTTAGGCCAGGGCTCTGGCCAGCCCAAGCCACCTTCTGGCCCTAAACCGTCCTTTTGAAGGTGCAATCGAGGATGGCACACCAGATCAGAGACTGGATCTACCCCGCCTTACCTTATCCTCCCGACTATCCCCTTTCTACCGTTCATGGTCCCATATCATTTTGAACCGCTGGGTGCTCCGCACGGTAGAGAGGGAATACTCCATCCAACTCTGTGCCTTCCCGCCCTTCCACCCACCTTCCCCGTCCCTCTTCAGGGACCCTTCTCACGAGCATCTACTCATCCAGGAGATGCAGTTGCTCCTATCGCTAGGGGCAGTGGAGGAGGTTCCTCTGGAGCATACGGGCGAGGGCTTCTATTCCCAGTATTTCCTAATACCAAAAGCCAAAGGCAGCTTCAGGCCTATTCTGGACCTGCGAGAGCTCAACAAGTTCATAAAGAAACTCGGGTTCCGCGTGGTCTCCTTGGCCTCCATCATTCCCTCACTAGATCCAGCAGATTGGTATGCCGCCCTTGACTTGAAGTTCGCATATTTTCATATCGTAATCACTCAGCCCCACAGGAAGTACCTCAGGTTTGGGGTCAACGGTACCCATTACCAATTTACTGTCCTCCCCTTCAACCTGTCAGCAGCATCTTGAGTATTCACCAACTGCATGGCAGTCGTCGCCACATTCTTGCGGAGGCACCAGGTACAGGTGTTCCCGTACCTCGACAACTGGCTGATCAAAGGCTGCTCCAGGTACCAAGTGGAGCTTCAGGTCACATTTACCAGAGCCACCTTTGAGACCCTGGATCTACTCCTAAATGAAGCGAAATCAACTGTCCCCCGTCCAGAGGATAGAGTTCATAGGGGCAGTACTCGACTTGACCCAAGCCAGGGCATACCTGCCACAGGCAAGGTTTCAGGCCCCCAACGACATAATCCAAGGCATCATGCAGTTCCCCACCACTACAGTGAGAAACTGCCTGAAACTTCTCGGGCACATTGCGGTCTGTATCTATGTGGTGCAGCATGCCAGACTCAGGCCTCAACCGCTCCAGTCGTGGCTAGCATCAGAGTATCGCCCAGCCCAGGACAGCTTGGACAGGATCGTGACCCTGCCTTGCCCAGTCCTCGACTCGCTCTGGTGGTGGGTCGACGCTCAGCAGGTGTGCTCAGGGGTCCCCTTTGCTGCTCCACAGCCACCTCTGTCATTGGCCAAATCACACTTGGAGTTGCAGCTAGCAAGAGATGTTAAGAGTAACAAGAAGGGTTTCTTCAGGTATGTTAGCAACAAGAAGAAAGTCAAGGAAAGTGTGGGCCCCTTACTGAATGAGGGAGGCAACCTAGTGACAGAGGATGTGGAAAAAGCTAATGTACTCAATGATTTTTTTTTTTGCCTCTATCTTCACAAACAAAGTCAGCTCCCAAACTGCTGCACTGGGCAGCACAATATGGGGAGAAGGTGACCAGCCCTCTGTGGAGAAAGAAGTGGTTCGGGACTATTTAGAAAAACTGGACGTGTACAAGTCCATGGGGCTGGATGCGCTGCACCCGAGGGTGCTAAAGGAGTTGGCGGATGAGATTGCAGAGCCATTAGCCATTATTTTTGAAAACTCATGGCGATCGGGGGAGGTCCCGGATGACTGGAAAAAGGCTAACGTAGTGCCCATCTTTAAAAAAAGGGAAGGAGGAGGATCCGGGGAACTACAGGCCAGTCAGCCTCACCTCAGTCCCTGGAAAAATCATGGAGCAGGTCCTCAAGGAATCAATTCTGAAGCACTTAGAGGAGAGGAAAGTGATCAGGAACAGTCAGCATGGATTCACCAAGGGGAAGTCGTGCCTGACTAACCTAATTGCCTTCTATGAGGAGATAACTGGCTCTGTGGATGAGGGGAAAGCAGTGGATGTGTTATTCCTTGACTTTAGCAAAGCTTTTGATACGGTCTCCCACAGTATTCTTGCCACCAAGTTAAAGAAGTATGGGCTGGATGAATGGACTGTAAGGTGGATAGAAAGCTGGATAGATCGTAGGGCTCAACGGGTAGTGATCAATGGCTCCATGTCTAGTTGGCAGCCGGTTTCAAGCGGAGTGCCCCAAGGGTCGGTCCTGGGGCCGGTTTTGTTTAATATCTTTATTAATGATCTGGAGGATGGTGTGGACTGCACTCTCAGCAAGTTTGCAGATGACACTAAACTAGGAGGCGTGGTAGATACACTAGAGGGTAGGGATGGGATACAGAGGGACCTAGACAAATTAGAGGATTGGGCCAAAAAAAAAACCTGATGAGGTTCAACAAGGACAAGTGCAGACTCCTGCACTTAGGACGGAAGAATCCCATGCACTGCTACAGACTAGGGACCGAATGGCTAGGTAGCACTTCTGCAGAAAAGGACCTAGGGGTCACAGTGGACGAGAAGCTGGATATGAGTCAACAGTGTGCTCCTGTTGCCAAGAAGGCTAACGGCATTTTGGGCTGTATAAGTAGGGGCATTGCCAGCAGATCAAGGAACGTGATCGTTCCCCTTTATTCGACATTGGTGAGGCCTCATCTGGAGTACTGTGTCCTTTCCAAGGAGGACGTGGAAAAATTGGAAAGAGTCCAGCAGAGGGCAACAAAAAATGATTAGGGGTCTGGAGCACATGACTTATGAGGAGAGGCTGAGGGAACTGGGATTGTTTAGTCTCCAGAAGAGAAGAATGAGGGGGGATTTGATAGCAGCCTTCAACTACCTGAAGGGGGGTTCCAAAGAGGATGGAGCTCGGCTGTTCTCAGTGGTGGCAGATGACAGAACAAGGAGCAATGGTCTCAAGTTGCAGTGGGGGAGGTCTAGGTTGGAGATTAGGAAACACTATTTCACTAGGAGGGTGGTGAAGCACTGGAATGCGTTACCTAGGGAGATGGTGGAGTCTCCTTCCTTGGAGGTTTTTAAGGCCCGGCTTGACAAAGCCCTGGCTGGGATGATTTAGTTGGGAATTGGTCCTGCTTTGAGCAGGGGGTTGGACTAGAGGACCTCCTGAGGTCCCTTCCAACCCTGATATTCTATGATTCTATGATTGGTGATGAACGCATCAGACTTGGGCTGAGGAGCTCATCTGGGAGACCACAGAAGTCAAAGTCCCTGGTAGCAAGCAGATCTGCATCTCCACATCAATGTCAGAGAGCTGAGAGTGGTGCGCCTAGCATGTCAAACATTCTGTCCTTACCTAACCGGACAATGTGTATCAGTCATGACGGACAATACGACAGCAATGTTCTATATCAACAAATCAGGGGGCGCACGCTCCTCTCCCCTGTGCCAAGAAGCCCTCATGCTGTGGGACTTCTGTGTAGAACATTCAATTCACCTGCAGGCGTCATACCTCCCCGGGGTTCGGAACGAGCTGGCGGACCACCTCAGAAGGTCGTTCCACAGCCACGAGTGGTCCCTTTGCCCAGACATCACAATTGCAATCTTCCAGAGGTGGGGGTTTCCCCGATAGACCTCTTTGCCACGCAACACAACAAGAAGTGCCAGCAGTTCTGCTCCTTCCAGAATCACAGCCCGGGCTCCAGCACGGATGCGTTCCTCCTCCATTGGGGAGGTTCTCTCCTATACGCCTTTCCACCCATACCTCTCGTTCACAAGGTGCTGCTCAAGAGCCGCAGAGATTGAGCTCGGGTCATACTGGTACCACCGGCGTGGCCCTGTCAGCACTGGTACACTTCCCTGTTCCCTCCTAGACATGCCCGTGGGAGCCCAGATTACCTTGTCGCTTTCCCCGGACCTTCTCACTCAAGATCACAAACATCTCCAACACCCGAACCTCCAGTCGCTCCATTTTACAGCTTGGAAGCTCCATGGTTAAATCTTTCCTGTTTCAGACCAGGTCAGACAGGTCTTGCTTGGCAGTAGGAAACCCTCTACGAGAGCCATGCACCTTGCCAAGTGGAAGAGATTCTCAATTTGCCCCGTGCTGCACATTCTGGACTACCTCCTCCATCTGAAGCAGGAGGGTCTCTTGTTGTCTCCTATACGGGTGCACCTAGCCGCCATCTCGGCCTTCCACCCGGGTGTGCAGAGACACTCGGTATTTGCTAACCCATGGTCAGCCGATTTCTGAAGGGGCTCGACAGGTTATACCCTCACATCCCTGCCTGGGACCTCAACTTGGTCCTTTCGAAGTTCATAGGCCATTTTGAGCCTTTAGCAAGATGCTCCCTGCTCTACCTCTCTTACAAGGTTGTGTTTCTGGTAGCAATAACCTTGGCCAGGAGGGTGTCTGAGCTCAGGCCTTGACATCAGACCTCCCTACACCATGTTGTATAAGGACAAGGTTCAGCTCAGACCTCACCCTGCTTTCCTCCCAAAGGTTGTCTCGCAGTTTCACATCAACTAGGACATCTTCCTCCCAGTTTTCTACCCTAAACCTCATTTCAGCGGCAGGGAGCAGAGACTCCACTCCCTGGATGACAGCAGGGTGCTGGCCCTTTACATCGAGAGAACGAAGCCATTCAGAAAGTCGGTCCAGTTGTCTGTGGCAGTCACAGACAGGATGAAAGGTCAGCTGGTTTCATCCCAAAGCATCTTGTCATAGATCGTGTCCTGTATCCGTGAGTGCTACGACCTAGCAGGTGTTCCCGCAGCACCGATCACTGCACACACTACCAGGGCGCAGGCTTCATCGACAGCATTCCTGGCTCAGGTTCCCACCCAGGAAATCTGCAGAGCGACAACGTGATCCTCCATACACACTTTTGCTGCACATTATGCGATTACCCAGCAGACCAGAGACTAAGCACCTTCGGAAGAGCAGTACTCCAATCAGTGAACAGCTCCGACCCCAAATCCCGAACTTGGCTTGGGAGTCACCTAATTGGAATGGACATGAACAACCACTTGAAAAAAAAAACGGTTACTCACTTCTTGTAACGGTTGTTCGAGATGTTTTGTTCATGTCCATTCCAATACCCGCCCTCCTACACCTCTGTCGGAATAGCCAGCAAAAAGGAACTGAAGGGATGGAGGGTCGGCAGGACTCTATATTGAGCACCATGAAGGCGCTACTCCAGGGGGCGCCCAGGCTGGCCCAACGGATGCTGCTAAGGGAAAAATCTTCCGGCCATCGTGCATGTGCACGCGCCTACACATGATTGGAATGGACATGAACAACCGTTACAAGAAGTGAGTAACCGTTTTTTCTCTGGGCTCCTTCCTACACTCCCAGTCAGGGGGTACCTGGGTTCCAGGACTGTCGTTCGCCTTGCTGGGGTAAACGGCTAGTGGCAGCCCCAGCAGCTCCTCGGTGTCCCTGGTGTCTGGCAGCTCAGGCAGTCCCTCCGCATCTCTGGCACTGTAGCTGCCTCTGTCAGGTCTGGGCTCCAGCAGTTAGGGAGGAGGAGATGTCCAACTCCTCCAGCAGCTCTCTCCCAACTGAGCTGGAGTGCCTGCCTTTTATATTTCCAGTTCCTGTCCCACCCCTCTGCTTCCAGCGGTGCGGCCGCAGGTGTCCCAGTTTTGCCCACCAGGGGGTGGTCGCTGTTCTCACCCCATGCATCAGGGAGACCACACCCCCTTGCTACAGGCTTCTTGTAAACTAAATTCTAGGCAAAAATATAAATACAGATTACTATTTCAGTTACTTATATATTATTTTATTAACATTGTTAACTGTAATTTCGCATTTCCACTGCAATGAATGCCAAATACTTTCAAATATTTGTCCCCAAATGTTTCTATGACAAATGGATGCTCCTGCATCTAAATTTACATTAACCTTTTATATACCTCATTCATTTAAATGGGGTAGTTAACGCTGGAACCTAAAAATAGCCAAGTAAATGACAACTATTTCACTGCTTATCACTTTAGCAGAAAGCTTCAGCTAATATGAAGGCAAACATATGATTACAGAAAACATATGAAGGAATGGAGATTTGGGTGGGAGAGGGGAGAACATGGAAGCAATTATTACGTTTGGGGTAGTGAGAGAGAGAGAGAGTCACTTACTATGTAGTGGCAATATGGATGTGAACAGTATTCAGTTTGACATTTTTAGGTGTCTTCCCCTTCCCCTCCCCCTCCTCGCCCCCCCCAGCCTTGTGGGCTAGAAACTTGTTTTTAAGTCAAAGGTCAGATACTGGAACACCCATTTAATGTAAAAAATACTGGTTACTGAACTCGAGAGAGAAAAAAATGACAAAAAGGGGCATACATGTACACTAAATGAACTCAATAGCTCTCCGCTGTACATGTGGTGCATCCCATTCTATCTGTGCCAAGATAATTATATTGGGCCCATAATAATTACTAACAAATATATCAATAAAAGTCAAAGCAAATTACCATATCTGGTTTTTACAATTGTCCTCCCTTGCAAATGGTTAAATAGTCTTAGCTCTTACCACAGTGAAAAACAAAACACTTCCGCAGTTCTTAATGCTGTATTTACATTACATAGCCCCTTACTTTCCCAAATTGAGCTTCCAAGATTAGTCTTATACCCTAGAGTGTTGCCATCATACCTCCCTCTTAAATGGCACTTACTCCTCTTCCTTACAATTCACACATTCTTACACTATTTAGAACCATTAAAGAGGATTGTAGAGGATTTTTGGATAGAAAGATAAAGGAAAAGGAAGCAGTGGTTGCTGCAAACTGACCACAACAAAAGGTACCTTCTTATCCCCTGTTACCACTGTAGGCTTTTCTCTAATAGTGCAACAATACAAAGCAAACATTTCCTATTGATATCCCCAACAATTCCTTTAACTTAAAAGGTAGTGGTATGTTTTGGGGAACAAAGAAAGAGGATTGAGAGAAGCAAACTTCTAGGTCACTCTATAACAGTATTTTCCAAACTTTTGAGAGCTGAGCCCTCCTTCAGGAAAATGATACCACATATGTCAGTGTTCTTGACTGTAAGGCCCGCGAGCCAGTGGTAGCTCCCATCAACGGCGATCTCCGGCAGCACAACGGGGTTGCCGCTAAGGCTCCCCTCCTGCTCTGGCCCCACGCCGCTTCCGGAAGCAGCCAGTATGCCCCCGCGGTCCTGGGGGGTAGGGGAAGCAGACGTCTCTGTGCGCTGCTCCTACCTGAAAGCACCGCCCCGCAGTTCCCATTGGCCGGGAACGGGGAACTGTGGTCAATGGGAGTTGCGGGGGCGGTGCCTGCAGAGAAGGACAGCGCGCAGAGCCACATGGCCCCCAGGGGCCGCAGGGGCGCGTTGGCCCCTTCTGGGAGCGGCGTGGGGCCGGAACCGCCCAAAGTAAGTGCCGCCCTCTTCAATGGGCAGGTTCTGAATAGCTCTGCAGCATTAAGACCAGGAGTAGCATGAGTACAGCAGGCCCAGCGATGCTGAACCAGCATTTCTCTTCCACCACCCAACCTGCAGCCTCCCGGGACCAGCCCCCCATACTTCCTCCTGCAGCCCAAGTCCCTGCCCCAGCCCTGAACCCCCTCCCAGAGCCAGCCAGCCAAAAAAACGAGAAACGTACATGCTTTGGAAGATGAAAATCAAAAACACACTTTCGCTCATCCAGTTTTTAAAGTAAGTTTTGCATTATTCTGCTCTTAAAAAGTTTACTCGAATAGGTGCCTTTTTACTTCCATATATTTTCCTGGTTATTATTTTATAAAAGGAATATTGTTTTATTGTACAAGTAGACTTTGTTTTAGTTACACGAGTGGCTCTGTAACATTACATCATTAAGGAGTAGTAAGCAATGTGTTAATTTAGTAGTTGATGTGGCTCTCACATTGAAGGTTTTTTGCCAAAGTGGCCCCCACTTAAAAAATAGTGAAGTGCACTGACGTATGTCCTTCTTCAACCTCACTATGTGCTGGTAAAAGGACTGCCAGTCTTAATGTATACATCTATACCAGTTAGTCTTTCCGTATCTCCTCAAGGGGTCAACCGTACACTTTGGAAAACATTGGTTTATAGACTCACAAGCTTGTCCTTTCTCCTTATTATCCCAGCCCACGCTGCTACAAAGACAATATTTTTATGTTGTGCAACCCTGGCTTGTGTTGCACTATAACCACTCTGATTTTCAGTTGAGAGTATATATCAATACCCTTCCTCCCGACAAGTGACTCTTCTACATAACAGGGCTTTGGGGATGTATCTAAATACTATCAGCTGTAGCATACTCTGCCAACGGAAGCACAAAAAGTTGGCTGGGCAGAGCTAGGCTTAACTGTGCAACTGATTGATTTCAAACAACTACTGGGAATCTTAACTGTAAAATAGTTTGACAAATATATAAAGCGCACACACACACACTCTCTTTAAAAGAACATTATATATATATATATATATATATATATATAAATAAAAGTGTTACATACAAAGAACTCTTAATAAAAGCAGATGAAGTTGTAACAAGGAAGTATTTGTCCAGCAAATGGCACCATCTACAATAGATGGGCAGAAAACCTTCAACCCCGGGAAAAAGGTTGGAAGAGATTTGTTTCAAAATCGAATGCTCCTAATGATAATGCTCCTATTACTGCCACTTTCTACTCTTCCCTTCCTCCTCATCACTACCACTACCATACATATTGCATTCAGGTGCTGAACTGGGCCAGCTGGCAATGACTCAGAAAACCGTTTCTTTTCCATCGCAACAAAAATATTGAGCTTCAGAATTTAAGCTTCCATTGTTTACAAAACAGTCTATATCCCTTACGGCTGCAAAAATATACCACCTAACAACTTCAAATAGTCAATCCAAATGGAACCAATTCAGTAATGCCTACCTGAGATTTCAGACATCCTAATAAGGGGTTTATTCTGAACCCTAAACTGTGGTAATTTTAATGTCAACATTGTTGACAATTTCACCACTGATCAGGGTATGCCAGGAAAAGGAGAATCAGATTATGAAGATATGCACAATCACAATAAGTACCATAATGGCATTCTGGCATCATAAGTGGGTGGAGATTGACTACACAATTCCACCCTACCCCAATCATGCAGATTTCATAAATATTCTCCCCAGAAACAAGTCCTTTCAACGACAGTACTATAGTGTCACTATACACTTTGCATTCTCATTTGTCAAGAATATCTTCCTTCTCTTTTAAAAAATATAAGGGAATTCTATAAGGATAGAAGTCACTAATTTAATTGTATCACAAAAGTACTGGTAAAAGTCAAACAGACATCCCCTCCTTAGCAATCAACAAGCTTCTGTATTTTCATTTTACTCAGACAGTAAGAGTAGAACAGAACCCAAATATTAACGCAGAACAATTCTGTTAATATAATTCATAAAAATATTTGAAAAAAGTGAATGGAAAATAAAAAATAACCAACATCTGCCTAGGTGATGTCTTGTTTTCCAGAATCTCACCTCTCATTTCAAAATTGAAAAGTCTCCAGCTGTTATGGTTGTTTGAAAACATGAACTAAGTACAACTGATGCAGAATCATCTGTCCATTTGTACAGAACATGAAACAATAGCTCAAGTTGTGAGCTGCATATTCATCTCATCTCAATAGGTGTTAATCCAAATGCAGTGATGATACTGTACTCAGCACATGGAAGTAGTAGTATATTATGAAGTAATGCAGTCTCCTTGTACTGACATTTCACTGGAGATACATCTACACTTTACACTCTTTACGGCAGCATGCAGAGGACATATTTATTATACTGCTAGCAGTGTAGACAGCATGGCTTAGACAAGTACAGTACAGACACACATCTGAACCCTGTGGGTTAGTACCCTACACGGTTCTCTACACACCAAAGCAGTGCCTCCCCTGTGTACATTGCTATTTGTAGCACTGTGGAGTCTCTCTCCCCCCCCCCCACCACCACCACAGGGAAAGCTCTAAATAGCTCCCCATTGAGCCTTTCCCTGGCACACGAAAAGGCTCTGGCGGGGGGCAGGCAAAAGGAAAAGGTTTGGCAGCTCCGTACTGCTGGAGCCTTTTCCCCTCTACCTCCTCTTTGCCAGAGCTTTTCCTTGCCACAGTGAGAAGCTCTAACAGCGGAAAGCTGCTTGAGCTTTTTTCCGCTGCCTCCCCCATGACAGTCCCATTGACACAAGTAGCTACATACCACAGCGTGGACACAGCCCACTTTTCACTGAGACATGTAGCTACACATACCCTGCCACCAGTGGAATGCAGTGTAGACAGTCTTTGTTGCCATGAGAGGTGAACATGGGAGAGTGCCACCACTAATTTTTCCCATAGTCAAGAAGGAACTACATCCAAATAGCACAGCAAGGCATCTGATCCCCACTGAGGGAGAGCCAAGCCCAAGGAACCCAGCAGAGCCTGAAGAGCACAGATTTTGAACATATGCACAATCTACAAAAAGGAGCATCTCATTTTGACAGCTATTTTGGAGCAGAGTTTACAGGACTACCACTAGTTTTCCCTTCTTTCGTGCCTCTCAATTTGACCCCCCCTCAGTTTTTTTAGGGCATGCTCCTGTGTTTGATCTTTTTGCTGTGGTTAAGATGTTAAATTACCTAGTGGCCTTTGAAAAAAGTGTATTCACCTCTTTGTTAGCATCAACAGAAAACAGAATGAGCTTCTGAGAAGAGCTGTGGTGACAAGAGCAGACCCAATTCTCTACCTCTATTAGACATGGGAAGCAGGAGGAGGAAACGTTTCCTTACCTTCCCCCACTCACCCAAAAATAGATGAGTGTTTGCTTTTATCCAGGGAGGCATAGCACAGTGAAATTTACAAGAATTTTGTAAACTTTATTCTTGTGGGACAGAATGCTACGGAAGCTGGAAACTACCCAAACCCTGGTTATCTTCTGAAAATCGCTTCAGGGTAGTAACAAGAGCATGAAGAATTGCAATCTTCCCCACATTCTTCCATACTTCAGACACTAACCAGCTAAGGTTAATACAAAAGGATGCATCCTTCCTCACATCCCTCCACCAGATCCAGAGACAACACCCTAGTGGTAAGTTTAGCACCTCTTCCCAAGAGCTGATTTGAGACACATACTAGGCTTCTCATGGCAAAGCAAGAAGAGAAGCTTCCATCTTTTGTAGTATCCTCTCACTAACAGGTGTCTAGTACATTTTTCAAGTCTTACTACTACAGATATCCATCATCATCTAGGACAGGCCTGCACAACATGCGGCCCGGGGGCCGCATACGGCCCGCGTGGGCTCACTGTGCGGCCCGCGGGGGGTGAGTAGGTGGGCTCACTGTGCGGCCCGCGGGGGGTGAGTAAGCAAGCAGCGGGTGAGGGAGGGGGACTGAGGAGGCGAGCGGGCGGGCAGTGGCAGGGGGTGAGTAGGCAGGCGGGCAATGGCGGGGGGGCAGGTGAGCTGGCGGCAGGGGGGAGAGGGCTGAGGAGGCAAGCAGGCGGGCAGTGCAGGGGGTGAGTAGGCGAGCCAGGAGGGTGGGGGGCTGAGGAGGCCACCAGGTGGGCAGTGGCGGGGGGCAGGTGAGCCGGCGGTGGGGGAGGGGAGCTGAGGAGGCAAGTGGTGAGTCGGTGGCTGACCTGTTCTACTGATCTGGTCTGGCTCTGATTCCCTCTCCAAGGGTTGCAGCGGTCTGGAGGTGCTTGCCCTGCAGTCTTCCTCATTCACACCTCATTCATTCAACAGGGCAATTGATTACAAAGTGGGGGGACGGCGCTGGGGGGGGGGGGTATTTCAGCAGCGCTGGGGCGGGCTGTTTCCACGGGGCGGGCGGCGCTGGGGTGTGTGTGTGTTGTGTTTCGGGGGGCTGGGTGGCGCTGGGGGGGGGTTCAGCGGGGCCGGGGGGGTTCAGCCTTCAGCTGTTTTCTTTGGAGTAATATGGCCCTCGCCGCTTTACGAGTTGTGCAGGCCTGATCTAGGACATATCACACTGCTATGTGGCGCATCCATAAACAGACCAATATTAAAGAGAACTGAGGTAACAAAGTCCTGAAAACCACAAAGACTTTTTTAAACCACAACCTTACCCAATTATGTTAGCAACCATCAAGCAATTTGATATTGTTTTACCTTGCTCAACTGGCTTTAAAACTATGATTCATCATCTGCTCTGTCCAACATTAATAGTTTATTTGAAGCTTTTCCTGCAATTGACACTTAATAATAATAAAAAAATATATATGGAGATATACCTATCTCATAGAACTGGAACAGACACTGAAAGGTCATCGAGTCCAGCCCCCTACCTTCACTAGCAGGACCAAGTACTGATTTTGCCCCAGATCCCTAGGTGGCCCCCTCAAGAACTGAACTCACAACCCTGGGTTTAGCAGTCCAATGCTCAAACCACTGAGCTATCCCTCCCCCTCAAAGAACATGTGCTCCGGATGAGGCTTGAACTCACAACCTCGGCAAAAGTACCAGTATATTGATAGTCCAAATTCCCTCAGATCTCAACAGCTGTTAATTTTTAGAAGTTAAACTTAAACAAGGAAAAACAAAATCAGATTCTAATTTGTATTATGTAAAATTTGCTTTAAAAAAAACAAACGTTTTCCTCAAATACTCCAGCTCTCAACTTATTTTATTAGTAAGTTTAGTAAAAGACCCAAATGCAGGACCCTATCTAAAATCAAAAGTGAAATGCCACATTAACACTGACACATGGCAAAAACCACAGTCACAGAAATATGCGTCTGAACTTTACAGTACAGCAAAGTTATCGTCCATCAGGAAAAGTGAGCAAAAGAGAAGAGAGTGCACAATTTACAGGAACAGGAAAGTCTGGGGGTATACATGTACTACGGGACTGATATGGGCATGGCTTGAGAGCTGTAGCCATGCCAGTATAACCCAGTAATGTAGATGCAACCTACACCAATGGAAGGGGTTTTTCCTTTGGTGTAGGAACACAACCTCTCCAAACAACAGTAGTTATGTTGATGGAAGCATTCTTCCATCATCCTACCTGTATCTACACTAGGGATTAGATTGACATAGCTACGTCAGTCAGAGGTGTGGATTTTTCACACTCCTGAAAAACAGTGATGTCGACATAAGTTTCAAGTGTAGATAGGTGTGGGAAAATACAGCTTTGTATATCATGTAGTCATGCTTAGCCACATCTTTAGGAAAAAAACCTTTCAGCATGAGAAGCATTTCTACAAAATGCCTTTATTTTTAAATTTCTATAATTCTGTGTCCTAATCAGGTTTACATTTTATACTACAAAATTTTGTACATTTGTATTCTGTTAGATACACTGGAGAGGATAAAGACATGCAAAGCCCACCGCCACTCTTCAAGAAACTAATAGAAAATATAAATTTCAACATAATTTTTTTTTCACATACCACTGGACATGAGAACGAAAAAATGCATGTCAGAAGTTCCATCAGAATTGTTATTGTACCTTTTCCCTAACAATGTTTTGTTAATTATTCCGTAAATATCAAAGTCAGAGAAAAAACCTCTACATGCTTAAGTAGTACTTTTACAAATCTTTGGAGGTACTCTCCATGCCCTCCCCGCAAAGAAATGAAATGTTTTCCTTTTACTTGCCAGCTTATTTGTTGCCTTGGTGATAGATACAGAAAGTTACCACATCTGCTTATCTTAAAACACTATTCCCAGGAGACTCAAGTTACTGGATTCTTGATTCCATGTTATCCAACAGTGCCATATAGAAATGGTATCAAAATATATTGGTGTACTAAATGCACAGCTTTAGAAATCAGAAAAAAACCCAGCAGATTTCACTATAAATTCACAACAATTTATAGTCTTTATTAAAAAAAGGATCACCTCACACATGACCTTTTTAAAGAGGCACCCTCAACATTAAAAACCTATTTCCTAGTTTCTCATGTGTGTAGAGAAAAGTATTTTTCAAATAGGAAAATGAGACTGCAAAGACACAAAAACTGGCAGAACTCGGGGCAAATGTCACTGTAACCAAAAAACTACTTTTAACTTTAATGGTGACCGGTTTCAGAGTGGTGGCCCTGTTAGTCTGTATCAGCAAAAACAACGAGGAGTCCTTGTGGCACCTTAGAGACTATTTGGGCATAAGCTTATGCTCCTTGTTTTAACTTGAAGTTTGTTTGTTTTTAATTTGACTAGATGTGAAATTGACATTGTGCCTTCAAATACTTACTTTTTACAGTAACAGAACTTGGGAAAATAAGTATATTTACTCTCGCAGACATTTTCTGTTCAATCCTGCTAATATTGATTCAATTAGTGTTCTGAAAACTGTGCCCTGAAAATCAACTGCTACTTGCAGCAAAGAGCTGATAGGTCATAGGGTGTTGACTCCACTTCCTTGCTGCTTCTGCAGGTTTCCAGAATCATCACTACAAACAGCCAGGAAGCCTTTAAAAGCACCTGGAAATGAGGCAGAGCCTTCCTAGCTACCTCTACTAGCAGAAAAACTGGTCACAAAAGAGCCTCTCTCACAGAAGCACCAGGAGCAGAACATTAAAACAAATTAAATATTTTCCTTTTTTCCCCCCATGTAATCAAATGCTGCTGTTACCACAGGACTATTCCAAATTCACAAATGGAAGGTGAAGTGATCTATGACACTACTGATCTGTGGTTCACACCACAAAAAAGTTTGAGAACCACTGCATAAAGAAGTTTCACCCTTAAAAAAACATACTAAAATTAATTGTTGAGGTTAGAAGAGTACTTTTACATTAGAGTTGTACGTACACTAGATTATACAGGGTGTTTAGTACACATTTCAACATGAACTACAGAGTACATTTTGGAAAAACCAGGGGTTCCAAATGTTGGGCAAGAGGAAGAGGTGTGCACTGCAGAGACAACATGCTCATTTTCCAAACGACTGATGCCGGAAGTATAGCAACCGCTGCCAGATGGTTTGGCCATCCTCCATGCCAGTGGTACAGTAAACATTGCAGCCAGTATGGGAAAATGGAAGAAGGGGAAAATTCCATAAAATAATGGGGACAAGACAATGCAATACTTTTTACTTTTACTCAGTCTCTGGCTTTAAAATATTCTATTTTACACAGTTCATTCATTCTGTTCTATACAAGTTAGTATATATTTTTTTAAGATTTCAATGTAGCTGATAAGAGGTGTGAATTATCACACTCAACGACTCAATGGGGGGGGGGGGAGAAGAGGCCACCCTCCTGGGCCATAGACAAAGTTGGTGTTTGGTCTCTCCAGGGTTCTAGGAAGCAGGGTGCTGGGCCCAAGGGCCGGAGCTAGGGGTACCACTGAGGAAGAGCAGGGAGAGCAGCTGCCCCAGCGATCCCAGGAATCCAACCTGAGCACAGAGGATGGGCTCCAAGTGGATCCCAGGGTTTCTTTACAGAGCCACACCTTCACAATAATGCCATGATTGTCCCCCTGCATGTCAGTCACCACAGTCTGGGTGGGAGAGGGCTCCCCTCACAAAATTTCACATGCCTGCACCCAGGAGCACCAACCCAGGTGAGCAGAGAAGAGGGTGCCTGGAGGGGGAAGGTCACAGAACAGGGAACCCAGGGAATCCCCTCCACATGGCCCCCCTCCCTCTCTCTGCAGGTGGGGGACTTCACCCACCTGCCACCCAAGGGCTAGCACATCAGGTGGTGACAACGGATTGGGCAACTCCACATCCCCAGAAGTATGGCTCCAGGGGAGAGCTTGCTGAAACATAGAGCAGAGTTTGACTGAGGGATGGGGGTGCTGCCAGGTAATTGAAAGCTGAGGCACTGCCAGGTGATTTGGGAGTATATGGAAGATAGCATTACTGAGTAGTATAATAATCACAACAAATTAACCCAAAATAGACTGATATTTACATTTTAACCTTCAAAGAAATCCAAAAGCCAGGAGCCTAAGCAAACCCTGAACCCCTGGTACAAGTCCTCCTCCCCACACACAGAAATCTGAAATGGCCTCCCTGGCCAAAGCCCCAGGAGGAGCTGTCAACCCTGCTCCAAGCCATGCTGGTCACTGACAGCTTTAATCACAGCTTCTTCCCCATCCAAGGACTGGTCGCAAGTCAGAGAAACCACCTAGTCCTTGGAAATGGAAAAAAAGCAGTGACTGAAGCCGTCAGCAACCAGCACAGCCTGGAGCAGCAGAAGCTCCTCTTCCTGGTGTTCTGGTCCCCCAGACCCATCTCCCTGCTTCTCAGAACCACAGAACACCATCTCCTTATGCTTCCATGCCCATTCCAGAATTAGAGGAGAGGGCTCAGCGAGGACATACATGTGCTGAACCCCCTCCTTTGGAAAATTCTGGTTGCACCCTTGTAGACTCAGGCAGTAGGATGGCCCTTATCCCATTTTAAATCTCACGTAGAAAGTTGTTTAATTAGGCCAAGGCTCCTTAACACTGAGAATTTTGAAGCTGCATTTAATCTTTTTTAAATAGCTATTTAAAACTGATTTGATTTCTTAACAGTAAATACAGAAATTTCAACTACACACACATTTTGGAATTTAGCTATAAACAAAGTAATCATTTCCATTTCATGAAGCACATCAGGCCTTGAAAATTCATTTGTCGGTAGCAAGTATGGTACAGATAGTAGTGTATGAACTTTTCATTGTAAAAATTTTCTTTGTCCCACATAATTGCAAAGGGTCTTACAAATGTGAATTGACGCAGTGCTGCCTTCTTGAGCCCCTGGACAGCCCTAGTGCTTCAGCAGGGTTCATAGCTCACAGAGGGTAGGCCAGCCCGAAATCAATCTAACTGTTACTATTCAGAACACAGTATGCAGTGATGAAATTACCAAAAAGCATTTCAATTTCACTCTGCTAATGAGTAGCAGCAGGATCTGGAACTATTCACAGGGAAGACCACCTAAAAATGGAGGCTGTGGAAGGATTAGAAATGCAGCCAAATGGTAATGGAGGCAGGGAAGACACAGAAATGCCCATGGGAAGAGGGGTTTCATGTATTTCAAACACCAGCTAGTCAGAGGATTGGCCTACATTTAAGACATATGTTTGTCATAGCTACATTGGTTAGGGGAGTGAAAAAAAACCTCTGATCAACATAGCTATGCTAACCAAACCTCCAATGTAAACACAGCTCTGACAACAGAAGAGGGCTTCTGTCTACGTAGCCAATGTCTTTCAGAGAGATGGGATTCCTACGCTGACAGAAAACCCTCCTTTGGTCAGTGTAGGTTACCTCTACAAGAGGGAGCTATGCTGGCATAGTATGTCTACACTGCTGAGCCTTATGTGACATATTAATTACAAGTGTAAAGAAATCAATCAAGATATGTGCCTAACACACATAAACAACCCTACCGTCTTCTTACTGTAACCTTTGTTCTCTCTTCTCCTTCTCCCCTCACTTGCCCCTTGGTCTTTGTGTTCACTTGTACCTTATCCCTAAATTGTAAAACAGGTATCATGAATTCTGTACATTCTGTAAAGCACATAGAGAGAAGAAGGATAGTCCAATGATGTGCCAGTCTGAGACCGGAGAGACGCGAGTTTAATTCCCAGCTCTGCCACAGACTTCCTGTGACGCTTTATACAAGTCACCTTATTCTGTGCCTCAGTATCCTGTCTGTAAAACGGGATGTGAGGATAAATACATTAAAAGATGAAGCCTTAGTAATGTGCAGTAATGAGAACATATAAATATTTACAACAGATAGCACCTAGCACATTTTGGGCACTGTATAAGACATAAAAGATAAATCCCCTTTAAAAAAAAAAAAAAAAGTCTATGGACAGCACTTTCCCCTATTCACCACAGTTTTGTCCCACAGTTTACAACTGGTATAAGACTCTGGCTAGTAGCAGTTGGTACATTTTTCATTATGTTGCCCAAAATGTTTATATATACATAATTAAATATATGTTCTACAAAACTACCTTGTAAATGTGTTTTAAAAAACACATTCTTTATATAACATACATCTAGAGAACTTCATGGTGTCATACAAAACCAACTGATATCAGAAAGACTAAGACCATAACACAAAGTTTGAAAATTTAAAACATTTCACAAAGAAGAGGAAGGGACAAATGACTTTAATTCACAATTGTATGTATCTAAACTAGAAAAATCTAGAAACTATGGTAATGACAACAGTGTTTAAGTGTAAATGCTTCTACTTATACAAATAAAGCTAAACCCTGGGATGAACAAAGGCAAGCACAGATTACTTTAGCAGACCACTTCCCCCCCCCCCCACCATATGAAGGAATCAATAACCTCTAAAATAACAGATATTTTGGTTTACCTGATTTTTCATATAAAAGAAGAAATTACACTTATGACAGTTTTTAAATCTTGAATTGCTGTACTATATCAATAGCACTAGGGAACTGCACAACGCAGTTTGGTGATTTTCTATATGTACAGAAAGAACTTATATAGTCATGATGTTTAACCAAGTGCACATTTAGATGCTCAAAATAATATAAAATATGCAACCGTACAGTTGCAACAGTACCAATGCACATATTAGTAGAATCATGAATTTACTAATAAAAAGATGAGTTCTCTACAGAACACAAACTCCATTTTACAGATTATGTATTCATAACAGTAACCCAAGAAAATCCTGCTTGTGTTTTTTCCCCCAGCAAGAATGTGTCTCAACACAACAGAATATATTCTTGCTTGTTCTCTCCCTCCACACACATTCCTACACCCCTTAGGGAAACAATTTCAACAACACAGACAAGGAAAGGAAATAATTCAACATAATCTTTTATTATTTTTATCACAAAAGTATTTTTAAACCTGTCACTTAACATTAAATAAAAACAGCTTTTACAGGGCATTGTACTATGAATATTCAAGCTGAGTAAAAATATAATTGTTTCTTAGACCTATCAGATGAAAAGGCTGGTTATTTTCACTCTATAGAGAAGCTACGTTTTTACCATTTCCCAGTAACATATAAATTTGAAGAACTAAAATGATCAGAATAGCAGCCATATCTTCCATGCAAAGAGAATAAGTCTAATCAATGCCACCTCCTCTGTCGTCCTCACATATGCTAAACACATACACAACAGAAGCCTTCCATTAATATCGGGATGCCGATCTCTCTGGGGAAGCGAAAGAAACCTTTACCCCAATCTCAATCCCCAAATTATGGCAGCTTCTTGCTACTGCATTCAGGATAATTTCTATGATTCGTGATCCACGTCAACCAGATTGATTCTCCACCACACACCACGGTGTGTGCAGCAGGGAGAAGAGGCTGACATGTACTTCCATGCTACAGAGAGCACAGGGGGGAGGGTGTGTTTACCACTGCACTCCGTACCCCACCTTAGGTGCCTAGCGAGAGAAAAAGACAGGCTGTGTCATACCCTCTTGTCTGCAAGCAGAGGGGGCGTCCTCTGACCACTCCCACATCTGCTACCCCTCACACCGAGCAGGGCCCCAGCTAGGGGGAACGAGGACACCCCACTGCCCAAGCCTCAGGATCTGACTGAGCACTACCCTATAGAGAGAGCAGACGACGCCTACACCTCCCCCCCTCGGACCCTCCCAACGCCTGCTGAGCAGGGCCCCGCGGGGGTGACCGGGCCCCCTGTCGCGCAGAGGGGGCACGCAGGGGGCAGGGTCTGGGGCCGGTCTCTTACCGCCAGCTCGGGGCTGTGCGAATCCCGGTGGGACACGGCGCGGATGACCCCAGCTCGCCAGCGGCCGCTCTCCCCGCGCTCCGGCGGCTCCTCTTCGCCACCCCCGACACACAGGAACCGCTTCCCCACCAGCTCCGGCCGCGTCTCCACCACCACCATGGCCGCCGCCGCACAGGCACCGCACCAGCCACCCAGCCCTCTCCTCTACGGGCCGCCCATGCCGAGAGCCCCGCTGAGCCGAGGGGAGCAGGGCTGTCTCTGCGGCTGGCTGCGTCCGTCCCCCTCGCCCGCTCCGAGCCGGGCGCCCCGGGCAGCTCCGCCGCCGCGACCAGCCTGACACAAACACACGGAGGGGAGGGGGCGGGGGAGCCGCTCTCTCACCGCCGCGCTGCAGCCCCGACCACTCCGCCCACACAGGCCACTGCCATGGAGACCGACACCACGCGCCGTCTCCCTCCGCCAGACAGCGCGAGCGGGGAGGGGGCGGGAGGAACTACTACTGCATGGGAAAGAGTCCGGCCCCAGAATTTGCTGCTTTGCTGGAACTGAGCATGCTCAGTAACATCAGCTGAAGCCACTGCCCTGGCTCTGCCCTCCCTGGGGATTGCAGACTGCTCCCTGCTGTTTACAGGGGCAGCGGGGTGAATCGGAGCGGGTTGGGCAGGGTCTGTGCGGGGATAGACTGGCGGCACGGAAGGGACAAGCAGAGGAAGGGGAACGGAGGGGGGTTTAGGGACACAGTCGGGATCGGGGGGTAGGAGCCGGGGTTGAGAACGGGTAGGGGAGCTGCCAGATGGGGTCCGAGGGGAGTCCCGGGCTAGGGAGGATCCCAGGGGGAGTTACCCGGCCAGAGCAGGGTGAGCAGTCGCCAGGGGCAGCAAAAATAGGATGTGGGGGGCAGCGCGGCTTTTCGCCCCCCGGCAGGACGGTGCCGCTCAGCTCCCGCTTCCCAGGGCTGTGTTCTTAGAGGCGTGGTGCCTCCCAGTGCCTAGACACAGCAGCGCTTCCCCATCTGGTATGATGCATTGAGCTGCTAAAACAGACTGGATTTAATCAAATACTTGACATACACCCCCTCTGAAAATTATAATTGTCTTACTTGTTTTTAATCTTTAAAGGAATCCCTTATCCATTTATATGTCTGCATAAAGCCTCATAGCAGTTCACAAATGTGTCTTAACTATTATTATTCTCCATGCCTGAATTGGACTGCCTTTATCTTGACATCCACTGTAAATGTAGGTTAATGCTTCTTTAAATTATTTATTTTTAATATGCTATTTCGATTACTCTTAGCACTTAATCATCTACTTTTGTGGAGATGGATCGGATGTCATTGTGCTATTTAATTGATATTTTCAACACCAGACACTCATTGAATACATCAGTAGTTTCCAAGATCTTCCACAATCACATCTCACACTGTTTCTGGTATAGCACTTCATATTTGCATGGCAACATGAGTTTTTCATTCTCAATTTTTGTTCTTTTTTCAGGCACATTTGCACTGTAAAAGTGATAAAAGAAATGGTAGAGACAAGTACTATAGTGTGATCTCTTTATCATGAAAGTGCAACTTACAAATGTAGATTATTTTTTGTTACATAACTGCATTAAAAACAAAACAACATAAAACTTTAGAGCCTACAAGTCCACTCAGTCCTACTTCTTATTCAGCCAGTTGCTAAGACAAACAAGTTTGTTTACATTTACTGGAGATAATGCCTGTTTCTTAGCCCTGGTCTACACTGAGGGGGGTGATTGATCTAAGATACGCAACTTCAGCTACAAGAATAGCGTAGCTGAAGTCAATGTATCTTAGATCGACTTACCTTGCGTCCTCACGGCGCAGGTTCGACTGCCGCCGCTCCCCCATCGACTCCGCTTCCGCCTCTCGGCAGTGGTGGAGTTCCGGAGTCGACGGCAGAGCGATCGGGGATAGATTTATTGCATCTACACTAGACGTGATAAATCAATCCCCGATAGATCGATCACTACCCGCCGATCCGGCGGGTAGTGAAGACCTGCCCTTATTTACAATGTCACCTGAAAGTGAGAACAGGCGTTCGCATGGCACTTTTGTAGCCGGCATTGCAAGGTATTTACATACCAGATATGCTAAACATTCATATGCCTCTTCATGCTTGGACAACCATTCCAGAGGACATGCTTCCATGCTGACGATTGTTTAAAAAAATTTGTTAATTAAATGTGTGACTGAACTCCTTGGAGAGAATTGTATGTCTCCTGCTCCATGGTTTTACCCACATTCTGCCATCTATTTTGTATTATGGTAGTCTAGGATGATGACCCAGCATATGTTGTTTGATTTAAGAACACTTTCACTGCAGATTTAACAAAACACAAAGAAGGTTCCAATATCAAATTTCTAAAGATAGCTACAGCACTCAACCCAAAGTTTAAGAATTTGACGTGCCTTCCAAAATCTGAGAGGGACGAGGTGTGGAGCATGCTTTCAGAAGTCTTAAAAGAGCAACACTCTGATGCAGAAACTACAGAACCCAAACCACCAAAAAAGAAAATCAACCTTCTGTTGCTGGCATTTGAATCAGATGATGAAAATGAACATGCATCGGTCCACACTGCTTTGGATCGTTATCGAGCAGTACCCGTCATCAGCATGGATGCATGTCCTCTGGAATGGTGGTTGAAGCATGAAGGGACATATAAATCTTTAGCGCATCTGGCACGTAAATATCTTGTGACGCCAGCTACAACAATGCCATGCAAACGCCTATTCTCACTTTCAGGTGACATTGTAAACAAGAAGCGGGCAGCATTATCTCCTTCAAATGTAAATAAATTTGTTTGTCTGAGTGATTGGCTGAACAAGAAGAGGACTAAGTAGACTTGTAGGCTATAAAGTTTTACATTGTTTTATTTTTGAATGCAGTTATTTTTTGTACATAATTCTATATTGTTAATTCAACTTTCATGATAAAGAGATTGCACTACAGTACTTGTATTAGGTGAATTGAAAACTACTATTTCTTTTGTTTTTTACAGCACAAATATTTGTAATCAAAAATAAATATAAAGTGAGCACGGTACTGTTTGTATTCTGTGTTGTAATTGAAATCAATATATTTGAAAATGTAGGAAACATCCACAAATATTTAAATAAATGGTATTCTATTATTAACAGCGCAATTAATCACAATTAATTTTTTTAATTGTACGGTTAATCGCAATTAATTTTTTTAATTGCTTGACAGCCCGAGTAAAAAGCCTTACTAAAATCAAGATATATCACATCTAATGCTTCTCCCCTATTCACTAGTAACCCTGTCAAGTAAGGAAATTAGTTTGGTTTGGCATGATTTTTTCTTGATAAATCCATGCTCTCTATTCCTTATAATGCGGTTATACTCTAGGTGCTTACAAATGGATTGTTTAATAATTTGTTCTAGTATCTTTCCGGTTATCGAAGTTAGGTTAAGTGGTCTATACTTCCTGGATCCTCCTTATTCCTTTTAATAGAGATGTAGGGCTAGATTTTCAAAGGTTTAGGTGTGTACATCCCAAAGCGCAGGTGTGAACAGTGTTTTGTCGGTAGGAGCGCTCTCCTGCCAACAAAGCTGCCGCCGCTCATTGGGGGTGGAAATTGTTTGTCGGCAGGAGAGCTCTCTCCCGCCAACAAACAGCGGCTATACTGCGTGCCTTTTAGCGGCATGGCTGTACCGGCACAGCCCTGTCGCTCAAAGGTGCATAGTGTAGACAAAGCCTTAGCTGCAGGAGCTATTCTGAGATAAAAATACAGTGAGAACAAGACAATTTGGTTTTAGCAGTGAAGAAAAGGCCTGAGAAAATGTCTCTGAAATAAGATCAGGGCAATATGCTCATATGTTTGTGCCAAAATAGTGAAGTGCAAATTTTGTTTTGAAAACTTGATCAATATTTGTAACAGTGATAATGGGCTGGTGGGGGTTTTTATCAGGAACAATGGCAGATTTTCTAACTAATAGTTTGTGTTTAAAATGTATTTCAAATACTGTGTACAATGCTTTACACAAGTTTCAGTGTTTTGTGTACATTAAATGTTTGTTTATATAGGCCATACAGTTTCTAACCTACAATGGAAAGGGACTAATAAAGAGAACACAGTACCTTCATTCAGGGTTTTACATACAATAGTCCTGCAGTTTAACTCTATAAAATGCTTTTCCAAATTACAAAAAATATCTTTAGTTATTTGTGTCCAAATTTTAAAGAGAGATTCCACAGTGCTAGCAAATTGTGACAGGAGTGCCCCCAACCATACATCTTGCCACCACCTGGATCAGAAGATGAGGAAAGGTGAGAGCTAGCAAATTGTGACTGGTGTATCCCCAAACATCCCAATTAGCTACCCCTGGACCAGAGGATGAGGAAGATGAGAGGCAGCAAGTTGTGACTGAGCAGCAAAAAAGAACTCCCATAGGTGTCAGTAACTGCTGCAGGTAGCAAATTGTGACCACAGCAGTTTGTAACATTACAGCACAGCCACCACAAACTACTGCGGGAGAAGAGGCTGCAGCAGGAAGCAGCAATAATAGTCACATGCTACATCTGCTCTTCCAACTGCTGCTACTGCTGCTTTAACAGGAACTTCCCTGGGAAGTGCAGCAGCAGCAATCCTTGGATGGGGTATTCCTTTTACAGCTGTTGCAGCTGGTGCAAGAGTTGCAAAGGGAAGGAAAGCAGCAGCAACAGTAAGATAAGATGTTATTCCTGCCTTGCTTTCCATTAGCCACCCATGCTCTCAGTTTCATCGTATAGGGTTTTTTATTTTATTTGCCATTCCCATCCCTGCAGAATTATTCATGCCTGATGAGGTCACCGTCTCTCCCTCTGAATGAAAATCCTTTCTAGGAAAAATTCTACCTATCCAGAGTCATGTTTTTCAATTAATATGGCCTTGCCATGGTTACAGTGCAGACAGTGTTGTGGTGATGCTGCTGCAGAGAAGGAAGACTGCATCATTCTGGTGAATGCACATAGTACAATGGAATCCATCTACACCACGATTTGAATGTACAGACTATTCCGGTATTTCAGAAAGTTCTAAACCGTGACATACTGTTAGCCTCTTATTTCTGTTCTTTCTGAATTTGAGTTTCATGGCATATTTAATGCTTGGAAAGAAACAATATCTTTTCAGTGGCATTGTCAATCACTAACATGATCTGTCTGTAGACAGTTGTTAATGGCAAACCTATGATAATGACATTTTATTTCTATGTTTGCTGCATGCTTCAATACTGCAGGTTACGTAGTAGAGGGAGCAGATGATCAATTCAATTATCAGGATTTATAGTAAAAGAAAAAATTTCAGCCAGTCCTAGCAACGGAAAAACAAACATTGATACTATATGTGTCCACTCAGATCAATTATTTTCCACACAAACAACCCCCAAACCACTATTAACCATCTGAACCTGCCCTAAAATAGTTACTAACCTATGTCCTGCCCCAAAGGGATATCAATGGAAAGTATGAGAAAACAACAGCGCAGAATTTTCCAACGCTTCAGGCAAAAAAAAAAGTGTTCTTATAATTTCACAACTCACAGCATCTTCCATCTTTTCATATAATTGAAAAAATATTGATGGTACTGTGCACAATGGCAACAAATGGCTTCTGTGGTCAAACATTAGACTTCACTTGGGCATTTAATCAGATGAAAAGGCTGGGCATCTGGCAAATTAAGATCACATAATTAGAAGCCACTTGCAAAAAGATTGGTTCAAGTGAATTAAACACAATTAATCACAGTGGAAGTACATAACCAAGTCAGAGACAGAACCAAGTTCTCCTGATTAAACTATTTAGCTACAAGACCATCCTTTCTCTTCTAGTTGCAGCTTGCCTTATTTTTGACACATTTTTCAATTTCTACAGTGACTGAGGCACAAGTCCTACAGACAGTAACCTCATTCATGACACAACCATGAAGTAGTCCCTGAGCACCTTTCAGCATATGCAATGAAAGAGGCAGGGGTCCTGTGTGATTATGCAATTAAAGAATGTATCATAATACATATACACAATGGGGCTGGATTAACCTTGCACAGTTTAAATTCTGGCATTTCTTAACTTTTGAATGTTTGACTTTGTAACTTAAATAATAATCTTTCAACATCACTTTTAAAAATGTAAATTCCTAGGTTGTTGTTTTTTTTTAAGGCAAAATCAAATTCTACTATATGTAACTAACAACCCTCCTCCCCTAAGTCATGCATCATCAGCAGGGTTTGAATCCTTACTGTCCAGTACTGCAGCATGCACCTCTATGAGGTGAGCTAAAGGAGTAAGGGCAGTAATTCGGTAGCAGCAGGAGCAGAAGTTTGTTATTCTCTGTGTCCCAGCCACTAGAGGAAGATACATGACATACTGAAACAGTGAATAAAATAGGCAGGAACTGCAATATTTTACATACAGCACAGTCAAGCACAAGGTCTTTGCAGAATCTTTTTCAGGGATAGTTAGGCTAAGGGTCTGATTAGATATTAGAGATATTCCCATCTTGTTAACTTCTCAGTGGGGGATGAGGCCTTGCTCAATAATAAGGATTATGAAGGGGTCAGAATTATTAACACTAGCCACTAGAGGAAGTATAGAGATCCTGGTTCCTAGCCCTGTGCCAAAGAGTGCTTTGATAGAGGAAAAATATGCCACCACCATTTTGTCTGTGTCCCATCTGGAGATTTAGTTCTGTGTGGCATATTGGAGGGAGACACCAGTATGGTTCATGCACAGCACTAATGGAATGTTCATGGTTTATGGCAGCAAGCCCAGAACAAATTGTGGTAAACAAACCACAGGCAGGAAATGGCAGTTTTTGACACCCTATAATTTAGCCAAAGGTGAATGGATTTTCATGGAGTCATCAGAATTCACCTTCCTGACCCCAGGGCTATTCACCTGCCAGTATCAGTCCTGTTGCAAATTATGGAGTACTTTCTCAGTGAGAAGAATTTTTATAATGGAAAATGTTAGGTAATCTAAACCAGGGATCATGAATGCATCCCAGATAATAAATCAGCAACTGGTTGTCAGCTGGATGTGTCATTAACCCCAAATCCAGTGTGGCCTAGGAGTTAGAGCTGGGATCTGAGAGTCAGGCTTTCTCTCTTTCTACATTCCCACTATCTTGCTGAATAACTTTGGGCAAGTTACTTACATACCCTGAGCACCTGGAGCTTCTATTGATTCCAATGGGAATTTTAGTGCTGAGCACTTCTGGAAATCAGGCCCTTAGTCTAGCTATAAAATGGATAACATTATTATTTATTTAATATTTATACTGCAACAGCGTTCAGAGCCATGAGCATGATTGGGGCCCCATCATATCAGGTGTTGGGCGAACACATAGGAAGAGACTGTTCTTGTCCCAAAGATGCCTCACACAGAAGGGAGACCTAATTCATTAATATTTGTAAGGTACTTCAGCCTTGTCTATACTAGCATACTCTTTAGCTGTACTTCACCAAGGTACAGCTTCATCAATGGTATCTGTAAAGAGTGTTGTTTGCTGTCTGTGATCTCCTTTTATAGTTAATTGCCCCCTTCCTCATTCACAATGCATGGCAAACTAGCACTGCCACTGATCCTTCCAATTCCAACATTCTGTTCCTGCTTTTGGTTCTAAGATATTACCAAAAAATGTTTGAATAACAGAATTAGTGAAAGAGGTGTGTCCCCATGTGTGCCCTGTTACACACACAGCAGCTTTCCTTACAATTATTATTTGTAATACAGTAGTACTTATAGGCCCCAACTGAGACTGGGGAGCCATGTTACTAGGCACTGTACATATAGTGAGAGAGAGCCTTGCCCTGAAGAATTTACATTCTAAATAAACAAAGGGTGGGAGAAGAAACAGAGATGGTGAAGTGACTTGCCCATGGTCATACATCAGAGCAGCACTAGAGCCAGTAATAGAACTCATGTCTCCAAATTTCCAGTAGGGTGCCTGTGAGGGTGTATAAACCCTCACCAGTGACAAAGAAGTTAAAGAGCTGCTGTGGGCAAGGCTGGCCCCCTCCCTCCAACTCTGTCACTTATGTCAGGGCTGGAACAAGGATTTAAAAGCAAGAAGTTCCAGTCAGTTGCTGGGCAGTTTTGGGAGAATAAGCATAGTTTTACAGTTTCAGAGAGAGACTCCTGGAAGGCTTCAAGGAAACTGCCATGAAGGTCATTCTCATCCTACAAGGAAAGAGTAGACTTTGGCACTAGCTGGGTAAGGTAGGTTGGGCAAGCCCCAAGGTAAGCTGTCAAGCAGTTGGTACTGCTATTCTCAACTCCCTCTGGGGTTAGGGAATCAGGGAAATATACTAATGAGTGGAAGTCAGGAGCTCCCTCCTCTTCAACTGCAGTCAGATTATTTGATTCTGAGGCCTGGTCTACACTAGCCTGTTATTTCAGAATTAGCCGAGTTATTTCGGAAAAAAAATGATTCCGTCCACATGACCAAATGATTTTTTTCGATTTAAAGGGCTCTTTAATTCAATTTCTGTACTCAACCTTGGCAAGTGGAGTAGCGCTTAAATTGAGATCGCAATCCCGGGTTAAAGGTATTGTGGACGCAATTTGACGTTATTGGCCTCCGGGAGCTATCCCAGGATGCTCCCTTGTGACCGCTCTGGTCAACACTCTCAACTCCAATGCACTAGCCAGGTGGGCAGGAAAAGCCCCGGGAACTTTTGAATTTCATTTCCTGTTTGGTCACCATCAGCACAGTCCACCATCACAGGCTACCATGCAGAGTCCACCATCACAGGAGATCACACAGTCTCAGATTCGCAGATGAGCTCCAGCATGGTCCGAACGGGAGGTACTGGATCTCATCGCATGCTGGGGAGATGAGTCTGTTATGGCAGAACTACGTTCCAAAAAAAGGAACGCAAATACCTACACTAAAGTCTCCAGGGCCATGACAGAAAGAGGCTACTCCAGGGACACAGAGCAGTGTCATACAAAAATCAAGGAGCTCAGGCAAGCATACCAAAAAGCCAGGGAGGCAAATGGGCGCTCTGGGTCACAGCCCCATACATTCCGCTTTTACCGTGAGCTCCATGCAATTATGGGGGGTGATGCCACCATTACCCCACCACTGTCCGTGGACACCTGCAAGTGGGGAGTTGCACAGAGCGAGGAGGAAGAGACATTGGAGGACGAAGAGAAGGAGGAGGAGGAGGACAGTGCACAGGCGGCAAGTGGGGAATCCGTTTCCCCCCTAGCCAGGAAATAATCTTAACGCTGGATACAATAGCCTCTCCTCACTCCCAAGGCAGGCTCCTGTTCCATGACCCTGGAGAAGGTACTTCTGGTGAGTGAGAGCCTGATTGGAGCCACGCGGTGCGGGGGGAGGGGGGGGTGTTGTGTGCAGTGATCATCCCAGAGAGCCCGCAGGCCCTTCTTTTATATGGAAAACCCACCAGGCATTGCTTGCTGTGGGAAAGGGGGCCCAGCAGTTTGAAAGCATTGAAATGAATGTAGAAGAAGCAGAACCCCACATGCCCCTAGGGACTGCCTGCAAGATGAATTCTGTTGCCTGGCCGTGTGTGATGGCTTACTCTTACCAAAATGCCCCCTTTGTTCTCTGCAATGTATTTTTTAAAATACTACCCTCCCTTTTTCTCCTCCCGCAGGTGCAAATGTTTCAACGCGGCCCCTATCTACTCCGTCCCAGAGGCTGGTCCAGATTAGAAGGCAGAAAAAACGAATTTGGGACGACATGTTCGCCGAGCACATGCAGTCCTCCCGCACCGATAGGGCCCAGCTGAATGCATGGAGGCAAACAATTGCGGAGTCCGGTAAAGCATTACAGGAACACAAAGAGAGGAGGGAGGCGCGCAATGAAAGCAGGCAGGACACTATGGTCAAGCTCATGGGGGAGCAAACTGACATGCTCCGCTGTATGGTGGATCTAATGCGGGAAAGGCAGCAAGACCACAGACTTCCGCTGCAGCCCCTGTATAATCAAACTCCCTCATCCCCAAGTTCCATAGCCTCCTCACCCAGACGCCCAAGAACATGAGGGGCTACGGGGACCCACACACTCAACCCCAGAGGATCGCCCAAGCACCAGAAAGCTGGCATATGTGAACTTTTGATTTGGTTTCTGGACTTGTTCTTTCTTCCTCCTCCACCCCCCTAACCAACCCCCCACCCCAGTCTACCTTCTAATTTCTCTCAATGCGTTGTGCATCAAATAATAAAGAACAGTTTTTAAACAATTTTAACTTTATTTCCTTTCATATATAGGGTGCAGGTAACTTCAAGAGAAACAAACACAACTGTCACACCGTACCCTGGCCAGTCATGAAACTGGCTTTCAAAGCTTCTCTGATGCACAGCGCGTCCTGCTGCACTCTTCTAATCGCCCTGTTGTCTGGCTGTGTGAAATTGGCAGCCAGGCGAGTTGCCTCAACCTCCCCCACCACCATAAAAGTCTCCCCCTCACTCTCACAG
This sequence comes from Terrapene triunguis, assembly GCF_002925995.2. Classification (NCBI taxonomy): domain Eukaryota; kingdom Metazoa; phylum Chordata; order Testudines; family Emydidae; genus Terrapene; species Terrapene triunguis. Next base: position 47,446,308 of record NW_020664446.1, on the reverse strand, counting down.
ATATTGTGAAGCACACAACAAGCAGCAATTACAATTGGAATATTGGTTGTGCTGAGATCTAACCGAGTCAGTAAACTGCGCCAGCGCCCTTTCAAACATCCAAAAGCACACTCCACCACCATTCTGCACTTGCTCAGCCTATAGTCGAACTGCTCCTTACTACTGTCCGGGGTGCCTGTGTACGCTTCATGAGCCATAGCATTAAGGGGTAGGCTGGGTCCCCGAGGATAACTATAGGCATTTCAACATCCCCAAAAGTAATTTTCTGGTCTGGGAAGTAAGTCCCTTCCTGCAGCTGTTCAAACAGACCAGAGTTCCTGAAGATGCGAGCATCATGCACCTTTCCCGGCCATCCCACGTTGATGTCGGTGAAACGTCCCTTGTGATCCACCAGTGCTTGCAGCACCATGGAAAAGTACCCCTTGTGGTTTATGTACTGGCCGCCACGGTGTGCCGGGGCCAAGATGGGGATATGTGTTCCGTCTATCGTCCTGCCACAGTTAGGGAACCCCAGCGCATTGAAGCCATCTACAGTGGTTTCCACATTTCCCAAAGTCACTACCCTTGATAGCAGCAGCTCAGTGATTGCGTTGGCCACTTGCAGCACAGCAGCCCCTACAGTAGATTTGCCCACTCCAAACTGATTCCCGACTGACCGGTAGCTGTCGGACGTTGCAAGCTTCCACAGTGCTAGGGCCACTCGCTTCTCAATGGTGAGGGCTGCTCTCATTTTGGTGTCTTTGCGCTTCAGGGCAGGGGACAGCAAGTCACAAAGTTCCATGAAAATGGCCCTACGCATATGAAAGTTTCGCAGCCACTGGGAATCATCCCAGAACTGCAACACTATGCGATCCCACCAGTCTGTGCTTATTTCCTGGGCCTAAAATCGGCGTTCCATGGCATGAACCTGGCCCAATGCCACCATGATCTCCCAATCGCCACATGCCATGCATCTAGGAATGTCTGTGTCCATGTCCTCATCAGTATAGTAATCGCACTGTTGTGGCTTCCTCGCCCGGTTTTGCAGGTACTAAATATACTGCTGGATAATGCATGAGGTATTTACAATGGTCAAAACTGCAGCAGAGATCTGAGCGGGCTCCATGTTTGCCGCGCAATGGCACCTGCACGGGTAATCCTTGAAAAAGGGCGCGAAATGAGCTGTTCGGTTCAAGATGGCCGATAAAAGGAGGTAAATGGTTGTCTTCTGTAGCTTCCACGGGAGCCCAGGACAGCTTCCGCCGCTTTCTCCAGATTGTCTGTGCGGCTCTGTTCACGATGGGCAAGAAACAGCAGGGAATTGTTGCCTTCTGTAGCTTCCACGGGAGCCCAGGACCGACAACATGGAAAAAGCGGCGAGAGCAGAGTTTGTGGCGGAAGCGTGAGCAGAGTCTGTGGCGGAAGCTGTGCGGCTCTGTTCACGATGGCCGAGAAACGGCGGGGAATTGTTGCCTTCTGTAGCTTCCACGGGAGCCCAGCACAGACAATCTGGAGAAAGCGGCGGAAGCTGTGCGGCTCTGTTCACGATGGCCGAGGACATTCGAAGTGGATTCAACATACCAGGAGACAGGCGGTTCACCGTGCTGCACCGTCTGCTGGCAGCATGGCGTATGCCGTAGCTTTCACGGAGGGAGGAGCAAGTGACGGCACACACTCAGAAAAACCCACGAGAATGTTTTTGCCCCATCATGCACTGGGAGCTTAACCCACAATTCCAATGGGTGGCAGAGACTGCGGGAACTGTGGGATAGCTACAGTGCACCGCTCCGACATTCGATGCTAGCCTCGGTACTGTGGACGCACTCCGCCGAATTCAAGCGCTTTAGTGGGGACACATAATATAGAATGTATGAACTCGATTCTGGAAATTCGAATAAAATAACTTCGAATTAATTTCGTACTGTAGATGTACCCTGAGACTCCTGTTTATACTGATGCGGAGTATCTTACAGGTTTTGCAGTGCCCAAGCAATAGGTAGGGTTGCCAGGTGTCCAGTTTATGACCAGAACACCTGGTCAAAAAGGTGCGACCGGGCCGCTAAAAGTCTGGTTGACAGCACAGCAGGGCTAAGGCAGACTCCCTGCCTCCCCTGGCTCCACACAGCTTCCAGAAGCTTTGCTGCCAGACAAAATGAAAGATTGGTGCTACCAGCAGAGAGAGTCAGGAGCAAAATCCATGAATACAAATTAGAAGGCCAGGAGGAACATCATGAGTACCGAGTCTGGAAAACACAATTAGGGGTTTCTACCTAGTTTAATTGTTATTTTATGATAATAAACCTAACACGAGAAGGGTAGAACAATTTGAAAGCACCAGTTGGTTTTCTTGACTGAGGAAAGGGAAAGAGTGGCAGGGTCTGATACAGCTGGTATAAGATCCTGTTACACACCATTATTTTCAAATCTCTTTCTTCATGGCAGCTTTCTAGACAAACATTTGCGTATGCCTGTTCCTGAGTTATTCTTTCCCAAAAGGATTAACTTGTGCTTCCTTATATTCAATTTTGCATCACTCTGATATGACCAATATTCCACATTATCCAGTTTCTGCTGTATTTTTAATATAACTGCAGTGTTCACTTATCTCCTACTTCATATATAGTATATAGATCCGTTCACTATTGAGTTAATTTTCCTCATCAAGATCACTAATGAATATACTCAATAACTGTTCCAATACCAAATTTTACTTGATAATTCCTACTAATGTGACAACACAAATTACAATTTTGATCCATCTGTCAGCAAGTTACCACTTTCACTTATCCACGTGATTCTCCAATATACTTGTTTCTTGTATTGCATCATGTCAAAGATCTTACTAAAATCCAGATATATTTTCTTATCTGTGTTCCTGTTACTTACCGAGTCTGGTTACTGTGTTTTTAAAAAACGAAGTTATTATTGCATTACCTATGTGTGGTGGATTGAAAACTGTTGAAAGTTATCACTTTAAATTGTCAGGGCTTTTCCTGGTCCTACTTGCAGGCCAGGAGGCTCTGGAGGGGCAGCATGTAATCTGGTCTACCAGCAGTCAGTCTGTTTTTGGTTCTTGTTTGTTTCTTAAAATCCAGAACCTTAACAAAGTTGTGTTACACTGCAACCCTTATAGAAGGAGCGTTTTATATCTTTATTTAACTTTTCTGTATGCTGTGAATATAACACTTTTTCACAAATGAGTACTGGTTTTTATTAAACACTGTCATCTTCTCCAGGAGATAAGAGATTGCCTAATGCGAGGATCGGCAACCTTTGGCACGTGGCCCATCAGGGAAATCCACTGGCGGGCCGGGACAGTTTGTTTACCTGCAGCGTCTTCAGGTTCGGCCGATCGCAGTTCCCACTGGCTGCAGTTCGCCGCTCCAGGCCAATGGGGGCTGCGGGAAGTGGTGGTCAGCAAATCCCTCGTCCCGCAACGCTTCCCACAGCCCCGATTGGCCTGGAACGGCGAACTGCGGCCAGTGGGAGCTGCGATCGGCCGAACCTGCGGACACTGCAGGTAAACAAACCGTCCTAGCCCGCCAGCAGATTTCCCTGATGGGCCGCATGCCAAAGGTTGCCGATCCCTGGCCTAATGCTTCATAACCTATTGACTGGGACTGAAGAATGCAAGTTACCAGGGCCATAGTACTTTAAAGAATGGAACTGCCTCATCCTTCCTGCAACCCCTCATCTAAGTTACAAAATGTATCCAATGTTATTGGTAATGAGACAGTGAGTACTTCAATCAAATCATTCAGGGCTCATCAGGAAGGCCCAAGGATGCTTAGGGATGGACTCTGTCTAGGTCATGTGCTCATTTAATTAGGGACAAAGCCAATCCTTGAATGGAGGATTAATGGGAGCCTGCTCTCCCCCACAGGATTTGCAGAGAAGTGCAGCTACGAGCATATGAGAGAGAAGTAGTATAGGTGAGAAGAGGGAATGACTTGTTCTCTTGGGGTTAAACTGAATGATAGGAGAATGCTTTCTGACGTCTTTAGTTGCCACAGAAGTTATCTGCATTTACAGATTATTGTTGAATCGTCCTGGATTTCCAATTTAATCTGAACCCTTGCCCCTTCATTCAAGCAAAGAAAGTTTAGAAGAAAGGTGATATAATCCTTTGGGTAGAAAAAAATAGTATTTTACTCAAGCTATGTCTACACTAGCACTTTTATCAGTATAGTTTATGTCACTCCTGGGTGTGAAAAAACATACCCCTAAGCAACATCAATTACACCCACAGAAGCGCTGGTGTGGATAGCACTATGTGGGTGGGAGAGGCTCTCCTGCCGACATAGTTACCGTCGCTTGTTGGGGATGCTTTAATTATGTTGACGGGAGAGCTCTCTCCCGTTGGCATGAAGTGGCTACACGGGAGATCTTACAGCAACACAGCTGCATTGGTACAGCTGTGCCACTGTACACTCTCTAGTGTAGACGTGGCCTTAGTGAGGAGGTTTTACCTTGTATCAAGGTTTTAATGATTTTTCCCACTTCTGTAATGTCTTCAAGTCAATAGTTAAATATACTCTGGGTACTGATACTATGATGCTCAAAGGCTGTTCATTTCTCTGCCATCACCACCAACACTTCTCTCTCTTTCTCTCATGCCTTGTCAACCAGCACCACTCTTCCTTTGCATTTTTATTCCTGTTCTTGATAGCCATTTTGCTTTATGACCCAGCAGACTTCGTCTGGCTATCATTTGTGTGTGTGACTTTGGCCCAGGAAATACTATCTCTTGGACGGTGACTTCCAGTACTCTTGGTGGCTACATAGGTAGGTAACATTCAGGGGCCTGATTCTGTTCTCACTTTGGAGCAAATCAGGAGTAACTCCACCAAAGTCATATGTATTATGTAAGTGAAAGCAGAATCAGGCCCTCCGGGTTCTGTATGACCAGAGTTATGCTATGTCTCTACCCCTAGCAAATTATCTCTTCAGACTCTCCAGTACAGGAAGACCAGGTAAGTCCCTTTAGGAAATTTTCTGATAAGGCTTCACTACAGAAAATATAATATTACTTATTTACAGGAACACTATAGAGAGGGAGACACTAAAAATAGGCATAATTAACTGACTTCAAAAACTTGTGGGGAACAAAAGCATGCACACATCTACTTATAGGTATGTGCATGGTTGTCATCGCTATAGTGAGTGACATGAAAATGCATCTTATTTAGTCTGCACACTGTCCTTTTAGAAACCCCAGACACAATCAAATCACAATGAATATCTGACCTGTCTGTCTCATGAAGTCAAGTCATTCCAAATTCATGTGCACCAAAACACCGATGTGGTAAATCACTAATTGGGGGAAAATGCAGCAGTTCTATGGAATAACTTACTGTGGGATATGCACAGTTTTGGAACATTCCAATTAGAGCTGTCAAGCGATTAAAAAAATTAATTGCAATTAATCACACAATTAAAAAAATTAATTGTGATTAATCGCACTGTTAATCAATAATAGAATACCATTTATTAACATATTTTTTGTTTTCTACATTTTCAAATATATTGATTTCTATTATAACACAGAATACAAAGTGTACAGAGCTCACACTATATATTTTTGATTACAAATATTTGCACTGTAAAAACCGAAAGAAATAGTCGTTTTCAATTAAACTAATACATGTACTGTAGTGCAATCTCTTTATCATGAAAGTTAAACTTACAAATGTAGAATTATGTACAAAAAATAACTGCATTAAAAATAAAACAATGTAAAACTTTAGAGCCTACAAGTCCATTCGGTCCTATTTCTTGTTCAGCCAGTCACTCAGACAAACAAGTTTATTTATATTTGCAGGAGATAATGCAGCCTGCTTCTTGTACACAATGTCACCTGAAAGTGAGAACAAGTGTTCTCATGGCACTGTTGTAACCAGCTTCGCAAGATATTTACATGACAGATGCACTAAAAATTCATATGTCCCTTCATGCTTCAACCACCATTCCAGAGGACATGAGTCCATGCTGATGACGGGTTCTGCTCAATAACAATCCAAAGCACGAACCGACGCATGTTCATTTTCATCATCTGAGTCAGATGCCACCAGCAGAAGGTTGATTTTCTTTTTTGGTGGTTCGGGTTCTGTAGTTTCCGCATCGGAGTGTTGCTCTTTTAAAACTTCTGAAAGCATGCTCCACACCTCGTCCCTTGCAGATTTTGGAAGGCACTTCAGATTCTTAAACCTTGGATCGAGTGCTCTAGCTATCTTTAGAAATCTCACATTGTTACCTTCCTTGCGTTTTGTCAAATCTACAGCGAAAGTGTTCTTAAAACAAACAACATGTGCCGAGTCATCCTCCGAGACTACTTTAACATGAAATATATAGCAGAATGCTGCTAAAACAGAGCTAGAGACATACAATTCTCCCCAAGGAGTTCAGTCACAAATTTAATTAACACATTTTTTTTTTAAATGAGCGTCATCAGCATGGAAGCATGTCCTTCGGAATGGTGGCCGAAGCATGAAAGGGCATACGAATGTTTAGCACATCTGGCATGTAAATACCTTGCAATGTCGGCTACAAAAGTCCCATGCAAACACCTGTTCTCACTTTCTGGTGACATTGTAAATAAGAAGTGGGTAGCATTATCTCCCATAAATGTAAACAAACTTGTTTCTCCTAGTGATTGGCTGAACAAGAAGTAGGACTGAGTGGACTTGTAGGCTCTAAAGTTTTACATTGTTTTATTTTTGAGTGCAGTTATGTAAAAAAAAAAATCTACAGTATTAAAGTGCAATTTCACGATAAAGACATTGCACTACAGTACTTGTCTGAGGTGAATTGAGAAATACTGTTTCTTTTGTTTATCATTTTTATAGTGCAAATATTTGTAATAAAAATTATAATATAAAGTGAGCAGCGTACACTTTGTATTCTGTGTTATAACTGAAATCAATATATTTGAAAATGTAGAAAAACATCCAAAACTATTTAATAAATTTCAATTGGTATTCAATTGTTTAACAGTGCAATTAAAACTGCAATTAATCGCGATTAATTTTTTTGAGTTAATCGTGTGAGTTAACTGTGATTAATCAACAGCCTTAATTCCAATACTGTCATATTCAAGTATCAGAGGGGTAGCCGTGTTAGTCTGGATCTGTAAAAGCAGCACAGAGTCCTGTGGCACCTTATAGACTAACAGACGTATTGGAGCATGAGTTTTCGAAAGCTCAAGCTCATGCTCCAATACGTCTGTTAGTCTATAAGGTGCCACAGGACTCTTTGCTGCTTGTCATATTCAAAACTCTCACAAATAAGGTCCACTGGAGAAATGTTAAGTTATTTGTGTGCAGAGTTCCATTCAGAATATAAAATTGTACTCTAACTGCACAAATCCACTGTAAGGACAAATATCCTCTTTTCATGGGACAGCAAATTGTGTCATCATGAGGGGGCTGTGATTGGGAGTGTGAATGCTTAGGGTGACCATGCGTCCCATTTTGGCCAGGATAGTTCCTTTTTTAAGCCCTGTACCGGCCATCCTGACTTTTTTGGAAAAAACTGATCATCAGTTGGCAAGAGCAAACTGGACAAATGCCCAGTTTTGCCCCAAAAATGGGGTGCGACCCCTAGCAGGGTGTGGAGGAACGTGTGTGTGTGGGGAGGCAAGGTGAGTGGCAACGGCAGCCCTGTGCAGGAGGAGGACTTGGGAGAGCAGCTTGGGCCGTGCCAGCCGTGCCTGGGTGCGTGGCAGGGGACCTTGGGCCAGCCCTGTGTGCAGGGGGTAGAGGATGGCCTCGGGCTGGCCCCACGTAGGTGGGTGGTAGGGGGAGCTTGGGCCGGTCCCATGTGTGCGAGGGAGAGAGGGGACTCGGGCCGGCCGTGTGGGTGGGTGGCAGGGGGGCTTCAGATGGCCCTGTGTGGGGCGGGGGAGGAAGATGGGGGCCTCAGGCTAGCCGCGTTGGTGGGTGGCTGGGGGGCTCGGACTGGCCCCACGATTGGGTGGGAGAGGGGGTCTTGGGCTGGCCCTGTGGGCAGGAGGCAAAAGAGATGCTAAAGTGCTCCTGTACCACTGTCTCGCATTTCACTTCTGTTTTTAGATATTGGTCATATTTCTGGTGTTAGATACTAGAACTGCAGTTAGTATTGATATTAGAAGCAGCTGGAGGGAGAGTGACTGGAGAATCCTGGTATGGGGGTGGAGAGGAGGAGTAAGTGGAAGAAGGAGGAGGAGGCAAGAGAAGTCAGACAAGAGGGAACAAAAAGAGAAGGCAAAACAATCCTTGTCAGCCTAAGTGCAGTTTACAGAAAATGTAGCCCAGGCATTAGAAAGTGGTAGTAGCTACATGAGGAAGTCTCTTTACTGGGCTAACATAAAGAAAGGCAGGAATGATCCCAACTTTTAAAATGTTAACACTTACTCCTTATTGTTAGGAGACTGAATTCTGATCTATGTCAAAAAGCTCCCTATAATACAGTATAGCCGGAAGACCAGGGGCCTGAATCTTCAGTGCCTTGCAGTTGTGTATAGTTATGTCCTTGAGGAACATGAAAATGACTATATAAAGTGTAAGTCCGTCCAGATGTCCCAAAGGAGCAAAGGTGCAAGTAAGGAAGTGAATAACTCTGTGTGATGCCTATGACACAGGGGCTCTTAGGCAAAGGATCCCCTCTTCTATGCAAACAACCCTCATCCCAGTTCTGACAAACTCACTACACCAAACACATCTTGCAGGGTATTTATCCATAAAGAGTAGCATGTAAAGTATCTACAGAAAGCTTATAACTTGTCAAGATTCATAATCACTGCAAGATGTATGTACAGGTAATATTTAAGGAATAATGTATTTATGCTGAAAGTATGCTTTATGGACTAATAAAAATTTGTCCAGTGACTCTGTGTCTTGGTGATGGCACATTCAAGCATGAAGGTGCTGTCACCTTGCCCTGGTTAGCCAGCGATGTAATGCAAGACTTAACTGTCTAGCCTTGCTCCATCCCCAAACTATCAACAGACAACCGCAAATACTTGAAACCACTGGGAGACTAAAAAGAACAAGAGGTTCTTGAGGAACAAGAACAAGAACTAAAAAGAACAACAGACAAGAGGTTCACTCTCTTTGTAAATAAAGACAAAAGAATGATTCAATATATGAGAAGGGGAGAAAGACCCTCTGGATCATTTCACTGAGGAGACATCTTCAGGTGCAGGGATGTTCTCAGGAAAAACTGAATCCTGGTTTCTGTGAAGCCAACCAGCACTGCAACAGACTGAACTTTGAGGAGAGGCGGGGAGGGAACCTACTTTATTAGGAAAGGCAACAATAAGATGCATTTATTAATAATCTTGTTTTGTTTTGTAACTGTTTCCACCACTCTCTCTTTTTTCTAGTTAACACTCCATTCTTTTTTAGGGCATGTCTACACTATAAAATTAAGTAGACATCCAGCTGCTGCAGTAATTAAGTCAGTTGGGCGTGTCCATTCCATTCTCATGTCCGTGGAGTGCATCCTCACAACAATGCTTGCATCAATAGAGAAAGCAGTGCACTGAGGGTAGCTATCCCACAAGGCAACTAGCCACGGGGTGGGGGGTGGGAACGGCTTGCAGTGCCTCATGGGACCAAAACATTGTTGCAGGAGAAATGGGAACATGGCTTGGATTTCTCATGATGTAGTTTCCTCCCTCCCTCCACTGATATCAATGGCAAAGAATCCATACTTTTTCGCGCCTTTTTTCAAAAGGCTGGCTTAGCTGTGCGTACACCATAGCCTGAGAAGCATGGACCCAGCTCTTCTGTGCAGTCTTGTTGTGAACATTACAAACACCTCGTGCCTTATCTGGCAGTATTTCCAGAGCTGAGATGGGAGCTGCCATGCAGAACATTGCAATATCCTTCAAGCAGCCCTGCAGCAAGCCATAGAACAAAACAATTCCCGGTTGCTGCTATCAGTCGTACAGCAGATGGACATGGTGAAGCAGAATTTCTGGTCCTGGGAAACAAGCACTGACTGGTGGAATCGCATCATTATGCAGTTATGGGATGACAAGCAGTGGCTGCAGAACTTTCAAATGGGGGAAGCCACTTTCCAGGAACTTTGTGCAGAGCTTTCCCCAGCCCTGAAGTGCAGCAATACTAAAATGAGACCTGCTTTGACAAGTGAAGAGAAGTGAAGAAGTGGAGAAGTGAGCAGCAATCGCTGTGTGGAAGCTTGCAACGCAAGACTCCTACCGATCAGTTGGGAATCAATTTGGAGTTAGTATTTAGTAAAGCCACTGTGGGAGCTGCTGTGATCCAAGTTTGCCATTAACTGACTTCTGCTAAGATGAGTAGTGACTCTGGACTACTGTGCTTTTATAGACAAGCTGACTTGGTTTCTCCCCTCCCAATTTTATCAAATCGTTCATCTAAGGTTAAATTCTTTTCCTGATCTTTCAGTTTATTTATGTTTGTGCAATAAAAGTCAATGCTTCAAAAATGAAATATTCTTTATTTATTCTAAACAAAGGGAGTTGGGGGAAGAGGAGGTACAGGGAAACTGATGTAACGGAGGGGATGGCATGGGAAGGCACAATGCAGATAAGCGGCGCACATGACTGTGGGTCATTACTGAAACGGGTTTTCAAAGCCTCCAAGAGATGCAGTGCTCCTTGCTGGGCTCTTCTTATTGCCCTGGTATTTGGCTACTCAAAATTAGCAGACAACATATCCGTCTCCATGCCCCACCTCTGTGGATCTCTCTTTGTCTCACAGATATTATGGAGCACACAGCAGGCAGCGATAGTAATAGGGATATTGCTTTCACTGAGGTCTAACCTAGTAAGCAAACTGTGCTAGAGCCCCTTTAAACATCCAAAGGCACATTCCACCACCATTCTGCACTTGCTCAGCCTATTGTTGAACAGCTCCTTACTGCGGTCCAGGTGGCTGGTGTAAGGCTTCATGAGCCATGGGAGAAAACGGTTGGTTGGGTCTCCCAGGGTCACTGTTCAATATCTATGGTTATTTTGCAATCCAGAAAGAAAGTTTCTGCTTGCATCTTTGTGAACAAACCGGTGTTCTTAAAATTTTATGCATCATGCACCTTTCCTGACTATCCCATGCTGATGTGAGTGAAATGCCCTCTGTGATTGACCAGTGCTTGCAACACCATTGAAAAGTATCCCATTTGGTTTAGGTACTCTTTGGTAAGATAGGGATATGTGTGGCATTTATCACCCCACCACAGTTAGGGAATTCCATCATTGGCTGGGAACTGCAGCCAATGGAAACTGCGGGGGCGGCGCCTGTGGGCATGGGCAGCGCACAGAGCCCCTCTGGCCACTCCACCTAGGAGCTGTAGGGACATGCTGGTGGGAGCCGAAGAGCCCCCTTCCCCAGGTAAGTGCTGCCATGCACCCCAACCTCCTGCCCCAGCCCTGAGCCTCCTCCCACACACCCAAACTGCTGCAGAAGTCATGGAGGTCACGGAAAGTTACGGAATCTGTGACTTTCGTGACCTCTGTGACAGACACGCAGCCTTATCTATTGTTTGCAGTACGAGCACTTGTAATGAAAACTTCTGCTGTCTCGCCTAAGTGACCCAATGTGATATCAGTCTCTTGAGGGTAACAAAGGTGTCAAGGGAGCTGGGGTGGTGAGCAGTATGGGCCCGTGGTGCGCATGTTCCAGGAATATTCAGAGCAGGGGGACCTGGCTCCACCAATGTTCGGGGCCAGGTCTCTCCCCTGGCCACACCTGCTGCCCTCGCGCGCCGCCCCCAGAGCGTATCCTGGCCCTGCCTGCCACCCCTGGGCGATTTAAAAGGGCCCGGGGGCCCCCACCACTGGCAGTGCAGCGGGGCTAAAGCGGCTTCCTGCTCATCCTCACTCCACACAGCGTGCCACTCCTGGAAGCGGATGGCACGTCCCTGTGGCTCCTGGGGGGGGTGTCTCCGCGCGCTGCCCCCGCCCCGAGTGCTGACTCTGCCATTGGAATTGCAGTCAATGGGACTTGCAGGGCCGGTGCCTGTGGACAGCAGCGCGCGGAGACCCCTGGCTCCCCCGCCTAGGAGCCGATTCCAGAGGGGTGTGCGGATCGCTTTCAGGAGCCGCCTGAGGTAAGTGCCACACCCCTCTCCCCCTCCCACACCCCAACCACCTGCCCCAGCCCAGAGCCCGCACCCAAACTCCCTTCCAGAGCCTGCACCCCTCAACCCCTCCTGCACCCAAACTCCCTCACAGAGCCCGCACCCCCTCCTGCACCCCAACCCCCTGCCCCAGTTCAGAGCCCGTACCCAGAACCCAAAATCCCGCCGAGAGCCTTATGCAGGTGTGGGGCGAGGGGTGGGAGTTGGACCCATTCTGGGCACCACCAAAAATTATATAAACCTGCTGACCCTGAAGAGAGAAGATGCTGCAGGCGTCTGGGTACAGACCTGGTCCTTGTGCTGCTATACTGTGTATCGCAATGATGCTAGCAGAATTAATCCTGGAGTGGCGCGGGAAAATGTCCTACCATGGTTGAAGAAATATGAAAGCCCTCCCCAGAAACCTTCTGCAAAGGATTGCAGAATACCTCTATGAAAGTTTCCTGGTGATCTCCGTGGAGGATTCCTGGGCCATCTCTGTGCACATAAACAGTCTTTTCCAGGAGGCACCTACTGCATAGTTGGAGCAGCCACTGGGAATCAGAGATCCACTGCACATCACTTTTAGTTCATATTAAACATGAAATATAAGATCATGTAATCCCTACAGTTTGACTGGAATTGCACAGCCATCAGAGGTGCCTTCCCCGGCATCATGCTTGGACACGATGCTGTCCTGTGACTGGCTGGACTGCTCAGGGGTTAAAAATAGCTCCTGGCTCTCAGGAAGAATGGATTCCCCACTCACCTGTCTCCCATTCTCCTCCTTGTCCAAAACTTCCTTCTCGTTGTTGCCTGAGGTGGTCCAGGACTCTGACTCCTGTGAGGTATCCATGCTGCGTTTGGGGGTAGTGGAGGGGGTCACCACTAAGAATCGCATGCAGGTCATTGTAGAAGTGACATGTCTGCTAGGGTTACCATATTGCAGTCCTGGAAAAAGAGGACACTCCAAGGGGCCCTGGCTCCGCCCCAACTCCGCCCCAGCACCGCCCCAACTCCGCCCCTTCCCCAAAGTCCCTGCCCCGACTCCGCCCCCTCCCCTGAACGCTCCGCCCCCTACTCTTCCCCCTCCCCTGCTTCCCGCGAATCAAATGTTCAGAGAACGGAGTGGTCTCTAGTAGTCAAAGACCCTTCTTCCCCGTCCCCTCCAGTCTATGTCTATCCTATTGCTGTCTAACCCGCCCCAGCTCCTCATCTGATTTCAACCGCCCCCCACTACCGCTCTGGATTCCTTGTCCCAGTTTCCTGGTCCTGTCTCACTCTCCTCTCTCCCCGCCCCCATCCCTCAGATGGGATGTTCGTTCCAGATTGGCAAAATTATAAGGCTTCCCAACATTTCAACACTTCCCATTCTAAATTTTTGGTTGCTTAACTATAGGCTAGTTCTGCCTACAACAAAGCATATTCAGAACCTCTGATTAAAGGGATTATAAGTGTAGCAACCTCCATCATAACTAGTCACCAAAGATTGAACCCGAGCCATCCAGACTTAAAAGCATGAGCTTCTACTACTTGAGTTCAAGCTATAACTCCCTTAGCTGGTAGCTATACAGTTATCCTCTAAAAATCCACCACAGGAGGGCACAAAACACATGTTGGACAGTGAATTACAAAAGTGCCAAATATTATTATTAGACCTGCAATACTTTTCACAATGAACATCAGCGGGGGATAAACTGGGAGTTTAAGAATATTTGGAAAACAATTTTAGAATAACATTCAGTGCTGATTTTATTTCAGCCCACATCTTAATAGTTTTGAATACAAGATCACAATTTTCAGCTCAGTTGGTCTGAACATGCAGAGCTTTAAAATTGCTATACTCTAAACTGTATATTAACTACAATTTTATAAGCCTGCATGTCAGAGAACTGTGTGCCACTACTACTAGACAGTGGCACAAGGCAATTCAGTGTGAATCACAGAAATGTAGGACTGGAAGGGACATCAACAGGTCATCTAGTCAAACCCCTGCACTGAGGCAGGACTGAGTAATAACAACTAGACCATCCTTGACAGGTGTTTGTCTAACCTCTTAAAAAACTCCAATGACTGCTATTCCATAACCTCTCTAGGTAATTTGTCCAGTGCTTAACTACCTTTACAGTTAGGAAGTTTTTCCTAATGTCTAACCTAACTCTCCCTTGCTACAATTTAAGCCCATTGCTTCTTTTTCATGCATGTCCTGAGTGGGACGGGGGTGGGTCCAGGCAGTGGGATTGGGGGGAGGGAGGTCGAGGGAGTCGGTGGGTGTGTGGGGATGGACCGGGGGAAGCAGGGTGGAGGAACTGAGGGGGACAGGACTGGGACTGGGGGGGGCTGAGGGGGATGGGACAGGACTGGGATGGGGGGAGTAGGGTAGGGGCTGAGGGGAGCATGAATGGGACAGGGTAGAGAGAGCTGTGTAGAGGGGGGTGGGGGGGGGGGGGGGGAGGGGGGGGGGGGTTGGTGTGGGATGATGGGAGAGGCTGAAGAAGAGATTTGGGGTAGGGCAAGGCTGAGGGTAGTGGGTTGGGGGGAGCAGGGGGACTGTGGGGGAGGCTGTTGGAACGGGGGCAGGGACTGAGGGCAGTGGGTTCGGGGTGGGAGGTACAGGGGGGCCTGCGGGGGAGGCTGAGGGAACAGGGTCAGGGTGGGGCCTGAGGGCAGTGGGTCTGAGGGGAGCCCCCCCAGAGGGACCTGCCAGGGGGCCAGGTGAGCCCAGCAGTGCTTACCTGGAGCGGCTCCCAGGAAGCATCCAGCAGGCAGGTCCCTCCTAGTCCCTCTGGCCCCTTCCTAGGGTTGGGTCAGGTGGAGGGGAGGGGGGCAGGGGCGGGGGGAGCTCTCTGCCCGGCGACCGCTGCCTGCTGCCGGAGTCTACAGGCCCCGCCCCGCTGCAGCATGCAGGGGAGTGAGACCTCCTCGCTGCCTCTCTGTGTGCCGGGGCAGGGGGAGGGCTGCGCTCTGCAGACTCCTGCCGGCCAGGCAGGGGGCCCCGTGGGCTGGCGCCGCCACGCTGGGAGATCAGCTGCGCGCTGCCCCAGGGCCCAGGGAGGGAAGGTGAGTGGCGCCGGCGGCGCCGGCTTGCCGCGGTTCCCCCAGCGCGGCTGCCCTGTCCTTGCTTTTGGGTCTTTAAATAGCCGTCCGGGGGGAAATCCCGGACATTTTTAGCTTTTTACAAATTCCCCCCGGACGGCTATTTAAAGACCCAAAAGCCGGACATGTCCGGGGAAACCCGGACATATGGTAACCCTAATGTCTGCAGTGCAGAACCAGAACAACTGTTTGCCTCCCCTGCCTTCTGGTATGTCTGCTGAAGTTCTTTGATTTTCACGTGGCACTGCTGCATGTCCTACGTGTAGCCCCTTCCTCCCATGCCCCGAGCGATCTTCTCGCAGAGGTCAACATTTCTCTAGCTGCTTTGGAGCTGTGCCTGCACAGACTCTTCTCCCCCCAAACCAATAAGATCCACCACCTCCTGCGTACTCCATCCTCGAGTGTGTTGAGTCGCCATGATCAGCTGGGCTGGCGAACTCTCCATGCTGATTCAACAGGTATTGGGAATTTAAAAGTTCCTGGGGCTTTAACAGGGGAAGGGCTATTTCCTGTGTACCTGGCTGCTGTGCAGCAGAGTTGAAAATGATCACCAGAGCAGTTCCAGTGGATCATTGGGGGACACCTCCTGGAGGCCAATTCAATCTTCTTAAACAGCACTGTGTCTACCCTGCCTCTCTGTCAACCCATGAACATTGAATTAAGTGCTATGCCTCTTGAGGAGGTGGAGTTAAGTCGACTTAACGGGCGAATTATGTCGGCGGAGGGGACCGTATAGTGGAGACACATACATTACTAGGAGCAGCTGTTCCCTAACCCTTCTAGGTAGTGACTCATTGTTGCAGTCAATAAAGGTACTGAATTATATGAAAATCTAAACAGCACTTCAAATCTCAACCCATTTTAACTCCTGGCCTCTTTCACAGCCCAAAGAATTTTCCCTGAGGGTATATGGATTTTCAGGCAGGGAGAGTCCCTCTAGGGACGTTATGTTGAGTCTTTTTTTTAAGTCTCACTCAGAAGTTAGTGACAGTCATACTGCTGCTGTTGTCAAACTAAAATTCAGTGAGTTCAGCTGGTGCACATTTTCTGCTATGGTTACACATTTATAAGACATATAACTGATATTCTATGAATCAGCACAAGGAGGATCGATGTGTCCAAAGGAAAGGTTCCCTAGTGCTTTTAGACTTCTTGCAAAAGGGGTACAAAGAAAAGAGACAGTTTGGGGCGGGGAAGGGGGAGGGTTATGCCAAAAGGAGTGATTTCTCAAACTGATTCTTTCAACACCAGCTCATTTTCTCAAACCACCATGAAAAATTCAGAGTGCTCATAGTGTATATTCTATATGTTGTTTTCTGTGATTTAAGAAAGATTTTTTTTTTTTAAATAAATTAAAGGCTGTTTAAGGCTCCTGTTAACAGTGATCTGTTATACAACCATAGCTATGGTGACCACTGCACCATAATAAATACAGAAAAATATCTTTTTACCATGAAGGGAAATTTCAAATGCTTTAAAACAGGCATGCTAATCTGCTCTTAGAAACAAAAGCTGCTGAGCCTTTTTTTTATTACCATATAGCATGTTTAAATACAGAACAAGTAAATATTTTATGTAATGAGAATTTCTCCTAATATAATCAGCATTATCCAACCTTTACAGAAAGGTGAACTCGTAGTTTTAGAAAGGAATTGGATATAGTTGAAACTATGTTATAAAGTTTTTAAAGTAAATTCAATTTGCATGTCTATTAAAATGAGCTTATATGTGTTTGGGAATTTCCCTTAACTGGAGACATTCCCATGAATAACAGAGGCCTACTAGAGTGGCAGTTAGCTGTTGTATGGAATTTCACATTCCACAAAAAATTCAAAGGGGTGTGTGTGAGTGTTTGCCATATTATTCCTGTCTTGCAGGATTCCTGAGTACTTGCATGTGTGACTAGCAGGTAGGCATAGCAGATAAAAGTTCTGCATGCATATGTGCTTGAAAATTTCAGTGACAAGTGTACTTTCCATGTTTACATTTATAGTTAGCGCTGTAGATGAACATTGTTAATAGGGCTGTCAAGCAATTAAAAAAATTAATCACGATTAATCACGCTGTTAAACAATAATAGAATACAATTAATTTAAATATTTTTGGATGTTTTCTACATTTTCAAATATATTGATTTAAATTACGATACAGAATACAAAGTGTACAGTGCTCACTTTATGTTTATTTTCTATGACAAATATTTGCACTGTAAAAAACAAAAGAAATAGTATTTTTCAATTCACCTAATACAAATACTGTAGGAGATAATGCTGCCCGCTTCTTGTTTATAGTGTCACCTGAAAGTGAGAACAGGCATTTGCATGGCATTGTTATAGGCGGCGTCACAAGATATTTATGTGACAGATGTGCTAAAGATTCTTAGGTCCCTTCATGCTTCAACCATCATTCCAAAGGACGTACGTCCATGCTGATGACGGATTCTGCTCAATAATGATCCAAAGCAGTGCAGACTGACGCATGTTCATTTTCATCATCCGAGTTAGATGCCACTAACAAATTGATTTTCATTTTTGGTGGTTTGGGTTCTGTAGTTTCTGCATCAGAGTGTTGTTCTTTTAAGACTTCTGAAAGTATGTGCCACACCTCGTCCCTCTCAGATTTTGGAAGGCACTTCAGCTTCTTAAACCTTGGGTTGAGTGCTGTAGTTATCTTTAGAAATCTGATATTGGAACTTTCTTTGTGTTTTGTCAAATCTGTAGTGAAAGTGTTCTTAAATCAAACAACATATGCTGGGTCGTCATCCTAGACTACCATAACACAAAATATATGAGGAGACATACAATTCTCCTCCAAGGAGCTCAGTCACAAATTTAATTAATGCATTTTTTTAAACAAGCATAATCAGCATGGAAGCATGTCCTCTGGAATGGTGGTTGAAGCATGAAGAGGCATATGAATGTTTAGCATACCTGGCACGTAAATACCTTGCAATGCCAGCTACAAAAGTGCCATGCGAATGCCTTTTCTTTCTTTCAGGTGACATTGTAAATAAGGAGCGGGCAGCATTATCTCCCGTAAATGTAAACAAACTTTTTTCTCTTAGCAATTGGCTGAACAAGAAGTAGGACTGGGTGGATGTAACAGGGTTCACAACCAGCCCCTCTTCCTGGGGCCCATTTGCCCTCCACAGTAAGGCTCAGAGAGGTGTCACCACCACCAGTGTCCATCTATATACAAGCTTTACAGGTTTGGTTACCTCCCTTATAGGCAGAGTCAGCCTTCAGCTAGGAGGCCTCCAGCTCCCTCCTTGACTGATTTCTCCCTTGCTGCTCCCTCCTTCTGGCTCCTTCCCAGCCTTTATAGCCCTTGGCTTGTCAGGCCAGCAGGTGTTGCCAATCCTCAGGCCGGCACCAGGCCTTCTCCATCAGCCACAATCTGCTTTCCTTGATTGGAGCTGACCAGGCAGGGGCCCCAGCACCCTGCTATAGTGGACTCGTAGGCTCTAAAGTTTTGCATTGTTTTGTTTTTGAGTGCAGTTATGTAACAACAACAATCTACATTTGTAAGCTGCACTTTCACGATAAAGAGATTGCACTACAATACTTGTCTTAAGTGAATTGAAAAATACTATTTCTTTTGTTTGTCATTTTTATAATGCAAATATTTGTAATCAAAAGTAATATAGAGTGAGAAGTGTAAACTTTGTATTCTATGTTGTAACTGAAATCAATATATTTGAAAATGTAGAAAAACATCCAAAAATATTTAATAAACTTCAATTGGCATTCTATTGTTTAACAGTGCGATTAAAACTGTGATTAATTGCGATTCATTTTTTTAATTGTGATTAATTTTTTTTAGTTAATTGCTAGGTCCCCTTGTGGATCTGGGCCAAAGAATGCAGGCCATACCTACAGAATGGGGGACATGATCCTGGAAAACAGTTACTCTGAAAAAGATTTAGGAGTCATATTGAACAAACAATTGAACATGAGCTCCTAAAGTGATGCCAGGGCAAAAAGAGCTAGCTAATATGACCCTGGATGCACAAAGGGTACTCAGGGCATTCTGCGCCAAAAAATTAAAAATTCTGCACACAATATTTTAAAATTCTGCAATTTTTATTTGTCAAAATAATACTACATAATCACGCCAGTTTCAATTATTGTAGTAATTTAGTTCAAAATACCTGTCAGCAAGTCTGTCTGTAACAATACAGACATACACAAAAATTCCCTCAGGAGTAGAGAGTTAAAGAAACCCCTATGACAATCCAGTTCCAGTTTCTGTGCCCCCTCCACCCTCCAGAGCCCAGCCAGGGGGCCAGACACCCACAACCTCTCCCACCAAGTCCAGCTACAGAGCCCCTCAGCAAATACACCCAAACCTCCTCCCCCCAAGAGCCCAGCCACAGGCCCCCCCCTTGCCCAAATACCCGCACCCAGCGAGTTTCCAGCTCTAGTGTTTCTCGACTCAGAAAAGCAAACAGTACAAGGCTATGTGACTGAGGCTGGCCTCATTGAGCCATACTTCTCTGCAGCCAGAGCAAGTATCTCCCATGTTACGTATCAAGGAGTTTTGTTTGCTGGCAACATGCAGTAATTTCAAATATATTATCTGTCATCATTGTAAACAGCCCTACAGGAGTCTCTTTTCTAACCCCCGCTTCACCTGGCCTTGGAAAAAAGCACATCCCCTTATTTTGCATGTATAGGAGAAATTCCTATTCCTTGTACAAGATTTAGTTTTTAAAGGAAATGCAGGGTCCTTCTAGCTTGTAATGCAGACTACCAAAATGTAGAAACAACAACGAGAGAGAGGCTGGACGTAAAAGCCACTCCCATCCCACAGAACCTACAGCCTAGATGTATAGCCGAGCACTACTGAAGTATTGGGTGGTCTGGATGTAGCACTACTGCTTTACAGTTAGTATTTTAAAACATTCTCAACAAGTAGGGAAAGGAGAAGCTCTTCATCCTCCCACACACTCAGGGGCTACACTCCCAGAAGCCCTCTAACAATTCCAAATGGAAGCAATAAGACAGTATAGCCATAAGATTTTGCAACCATAATTATAGGCTTGAAAATGAGCAACGCTGAACTTTCCCCTTCCTTTCCAGATAAATTTCCCTGTAAGAAAGGAACTCCAGAAACTTTTTCTTCCATGTCCACTAAGGCTTTGTCTATACTACGCACCTTTTAGCAACATAGTTGTGCTGCAACAGCCGTGCCGCTAAAAGGCACGCAGTGTAGCTGCTGTTAGAGCACTCCTGCCAACAAATCGCTGTTCACACCGGTGCTTTTCTTCGGTAAAACTTTTGTCATTCGGAGGTGGGGGATGTTTAATACCCCTGAACGACAAAAATTTTGCCAACAAAGTTTCAGTAGAGAAAGCCTAAGAAAGGGGAAGGGAACTTAATCCCATTTCAGCCTTAGTATAGGGTGACCAGATGTCCTGATTTTATAGGGACAGTCCCGATTTTTGGGTCTTTTTCTTCTATAGGTTCCTATTACCGCCCACCCGCTGTCCCGAATTTTTCCACTTGCTGTCTGGTCACCCTACCTTAGTATGAACTAGTCTTTAAAACTAACAAAATGATTTATCCATAATTAGGGATTAAGCTGTTAAGAGAAAAGCTTCTAAGTAACAGAAGTGCTAAACAGTATGTTACATTTTTAAAATATGGTAGGTACTGTTTTAATTTTTGTGCTTACAATTAGGGAGGATAGCTCAGTGGTTTGAGCATTGGCCTGCTAAACCCAGGGTTGTGAGTTCAATCCTTGAGGGGGCCATTTGGGGATCTGGGGCAAAATCAGTACTTGGTCCTGCTAGTGAAGGCAGGGGGCTGGACTCGATGACATTTCAAGGTCCCTTCCAGTTCTAGGAGATGGGATATCTCCATTAATTATAGATCAACTTCTGCATGAGATACCCTATTGAAAACACACAAGTGGTGCTCCTTATATTCCATTATGTTGCACTCAAAACAAACTAGTCCTAGGTTAATAAAAATTGTTTTCATTTCAAATTAGGATTTAATTCCAGCTGGTAGGGCTATTGTTGCTTTGTGTTTCTTTTAGTACTGTAACGTGAAAGATGGTCTTTTGGTTAAAGCACAGTACTGGAGGTTAGGAGAGCTAACTTTCTTTCCTGAACCACTCCCAAAAAACCTGTGCACCTTCTTAAATAGCTTTCTGATCCTAACTCACTAATTCAGGATTGCTCTCTTACAGGTAATTTTTCCCAGCATCCCTTTAGAGCTACTGTTGTTTGGCTCTGTTACCAGATTTGCCCGTTACTTTGGGGTATGCTCATTTATTCGGGTTACTCTTCTGGGGAAGGGGATTCTGTAATTCTATCAATTGTGACAAAGTTCCTCCTCTATCTTGGTGGGTCCTGCGCTTATTGGCGGATTTTCTTGCCTCAGAGATTCACCATGTGGGATGGGGAACAGCCCAGAGACCTTCCCCTCTGGAAGAACCCCCAGTCCAGGTCAATTGGGAGGTTTGGGGGGAACCCGAGCCTGCCCTCTACTCCGGGTTCCAGCTCAGGGCCCTGTGGACTGCAGCTGTCTATAGTGCCTCCTGTAACAGCTGCATGACAGCTACAACTCCCTGGGCTACTTCCCCATGTCCTCCTCCAAACACCTTCCTTATTCTCACCACAGGACCTTCCTCCTTGGGTCTGCTAATGCTTGTGCTCCTCAGACCTCCAGCAGCACACCCTCTCACCCTTGGCTCCTTGCGCCTCTTGCTCCCAACTCCTCACACTCACACCACAAACTGAAGTGAGCTCTTTTTAAAACCCAGGTGCACTGATTAGCCTGCCTTAATTGATTCTAGCAGCTTCTTCTTAATTGGCTCCAGGTGTCCTAATTAGCCTGCCTGCCTAACTGGTTCAAGCAGGTTCCTGATTACTCTAGTGCAGCCCCTTCTCTGGTCACTCAGGGAACAGAAAACTACTCATCCAGTGACCAGTATATTTGCCCTCTACCAGACTCCTGTACCCCACTGGTCTGGGTCTGCCACACAACGTACTGCTTGTGTCACTTGCGTTTTCATATGGAGCTCTACTTCCCCCTTATGCAAATCCCCTCCCAATGGAGCTATCCTGCAGGACCTAGGTTCCCTAGGGCTGGGTTTCTCCAGCCCCAGAACCGGATGAACACCCACCCACCCACACATACATTAACAGAGCAAGTCTGAGTGGAGGCCTGGTCTACACTACGGGATTAATTCGGATTTAGCAGCGTTAATTCGAATTAACCCTTCACCCGTCCACACAACGGAGCCATTTAGTTCGAATTAAAGGGTGCTTTAAATCGATTTCTGTACTCCACCTCGACGAGCGGAGTAGCGCCAAAATCGATTTTGTTAATTCGAATTAGGGTTAGTGTGGCCACAAATCGATGGTATTGGCCTCTGGGAGCTATCCCACAGTGCACCACTGACCGCTCTGGACAGCAATCTGACCTCGGATGCACTGCCCCGGTAGACAGGAAAAGACCCAGGAAAATTTGAATTTCATTTCCTGTTTGCCCAGGGTGGAGAGCACAGGTGACCACAGATACCACAGATACCTCAGCTCATCAGCACAGGTAACCATGCAGGCTGATAATCGAAAAAGAGCACCAGCATGGACCGCACGGGAG